>NC_079418.1:7339340-7546840 GCF_026213295.1 Gadus chalcogrammus
TCACCAGTAGTTAAGCTTTTTCAACCATTCGTTTACCAGTAGCGAAGCTTTTTTAATCATTCGTTTAACAGTAGTGAAGCTTTTTGTGTACCTTCATGTAAAGTAGTGCATCATACTGAGCTGTTACTCTTTCGCGAACCATTCGTTCACCAGTAGTTAAGCTTTTTCAACCATTCGTTTACCAGTAGCGAAGCTTTTTCAACCATTCGTTTACCAGTAGTGATGCTTTTTGTGTACCTTCATGTAAAGTAATGCATCATACTGAGTTGTTACTCTTTCGCGAACCATTCGTTCACCAGTAGTTAAGCTTCTTCAACCATTCGTTTACCAGTAGTGAAGCTTTTTGAATCATTTGTTTACCAGCAGTGAAGCACTTTAGGGTTAGTTATAAAACGCCAAACCACTGTTGATGACAATGAGGGAACTACAGACACTTAAGTTAAACATTTATAACATAATAATAACATAATAACGGGGTAACACAGAAAATATTAACAATTTAAAACACAAACAGAAACAAAAAGAGGCATTTTAAATTGGAACAAAAACAAAGGCTGCACTTTTAACAAGGCATTTCTCGATGTCACTGAACAAATCAACCAAAAAAAAGGGCATTTTAAAATGGAACAAAAAAAAGGCACCCTAAAAACAAAACAAAAACCTGCTCTCTTCTTTACTATGCCCGTTGTCCAATTTGCAAAAGTTCCCCGTTGCTTTTTTTTTTCATTCACCTTATCCTGAAGGTTCCTGCCAAAAATTTCTAGGTTACATTTTGCCAAAAAAAGATAAAGTGTCTCTCCCTTGGGCATTGATGCCATCAGCTGGTCATACAGGTCTTTGTCAACAGTGTGTAGCTCCGAAATGGCGACCGTTGCTGCTACCGTTTTTCGGTCAACCCCGACTTTGACGTATGCCTCAGTTTTTGTCATGCCCTTTTTCACTGCTACAAAGACGCGCCTGTAGCGATCCATGGACTCTTCTGGGGTGAGGACTGAAACAAAGAAAATTATAAACATGTGTTAACTGTAATTAACAGTAGTATTTTGTCAGGATGATGGTGCAGTTGGTTAGGGGTTTACTAGTATTAATACTATTCTTGTATTAGTGTTATATAGTGTACAGAGATATAATAATAATTATCATTAAATTTCCAGTAGTATCAAGAGTACTGTGAGTGTACTGTTTATTCGAGTAGTATTATCTGTTCTCTTAACAGTAGGTTATTATAAATCAAATGAGCACAACTAGAGAGTAAAGTGGAAGCACTGTATAGTTTAGATAAGTGGTAGAATAAGTCAATTATATCGTTAAGTGTTATTTGAAAGCCATGTTCAGACGTGGCTTTGATATTATAAGCAGACTTGGGACCAGCTGATCAACCAGCTGATTGATCCATACCATAGCATTTGTAGGCAGGCTTTTCCTTTTTATACAGTGGTCAGTAATATTTGTTGGAAGTTGGAACAAAGACTGGGTTAGGCATTTCAAAGGTGATAACTGTAGTACACCACAGATGCCCCGCCTTATCCCCTGGTTGCCAACGTACCTCTCTTTCCTATCTTGGTGTTCTTTTTGTTTCCTTTCTTCCCTTTTTTTTTCTTGCTGTCTTTTTTGTTGTTGCTGTTGTTCCTCTTCTTCTTCTTCTTCTTCTTCTTCTTCTTCTTCTTCTTCTTCTTCTTCCCTCTTTCTGAAGAAGATGATGAGGAAGAGGAGGAACTGTCGGAGGAGGATGAGGAGGAGGTGGAGGAGGAAGAGGATTTTTCAATACTCTTTTCGTGCAAGGAGGGCGCTGCCGTCACTTGGTCCTCTTTATTTGCAAGCGCCAAAGCTGAAACAAGCAAGACGATAAGCACGTTACTAGTGTTACCAATAGGGGTGTGAAATTATCACTCACTCCCAATCATTCTAGCGTTATACTTATACTTAAATGTACACCTGGGCTCCCCCACTTTAGGGTAGAGTGATTTAGATTTTTGGGATGGCATAGAAAAGACAAACAATCAGATGCTTCCACCTTAATGAAAATAGAGGCTGCAAGACCAAAACGATCTATTTTTTCTAAACTGCCATGCAGCCCTTAGCTGTGACCATCACTTGTTAGCTGCCATCACAAGTCAAAAGTGAAACTTAAAAGTATTTTACATTATGCCCAAATGTATCAAGTGTATAATTAATAATAATGGATGAAAAGATCTGCGAGTTCCTGGCTGTTCAGGCCATACAATATACAGTAAACAATGAGGTCTCTGCAGCACACCTTTGGCATCATATACTGCCTCCTCCTGTTAGCTAAAGTGCTACCTTTTGGCCAATCAACATGAAATTCACGCCATGGCCTCCTTGCACAACCGTCTACCAGTGTACCAAATTTCATTACTTTTCAACATACAGTTCTATGGGCTCCCATGGACTTCAATGGTTGAATAAAAAAAGAGGGTTAGGGTTAAATAAGAAGGGATACAAATTCAATGCTTGGCCCCCAATAAACAACCTGAACACATTTAACGTTTTTCCTCCTCAATCCCACCCCTCCACTGTCTCTTCTTGTTCAGTGAGAGAAGTAGGCAGTAGCCTGTCCTCTCAGGGTTTTTGATCGGGACTGAAGGATGGTGTGGTGTCTGGGTCCGGCCAAGGCCCGCCATTTGGCGGTGCCTGTCTTATATGGTATGGTTATTTAAATGTTTTGATGCCAAATGACTGTTACTCGTGATGCAATTGTTTACTTCAGCAAAGACATGTGGACTCTGCAAGCAATTGTAGATGAGAAAATCTGTAGGGGTTGTTGTGTGTTTTTTTGCCTTAAAACCATCAGATGCCAATAAATCCTAATGCTGGTTTATTCAAATAATTTTTCATTATCGATTACCCTCAGACAGTTGGTTCCTTAAGAAGTCCCTTTCATTCTCCAAGGACTTAATTTTTTCTTTTGCATTCTCCAGCTTTAGCTTCCAGACAACGTTTTCTTGTTTGCTGCGCTTCAAAGATGAAATAGCTGTTGGAGCTACTGAAGAACCTGTAATGACATGTAAAGACATCAACTAATTACATTCTGGTTTCCCCCTGTCATTAATAGCACATAATCAAAAACAGTGACAGCAGGACATAAAATGGAAATGTAATGCAATGTGACTACACAACCTTACCTTGAGCTGCTACTCTTTTAGTAGGCTGGTGTACTGTGTCTGACTCAAAGTCAGACCCATCACTGCAGCACACTACAGCTTCAAGAGGAGAAAGAAAAGGCAATTAGTAATAGTGTTGGCAAAAGTATACTCAATATATGTAATGGTTTTAGGTCAAATATGTCAAATTGAGCTCCAGTTGTGGTCACACTTTAGCAGCAGCATGTTAGACCAAAAAGAAAACTGCCTGTCTGCTACACCACTGTTTGGCTAACCTGACCTCTACCAGCAATGCAGGTGTGGTAAAGCACAGAGGAAAAATCCCCCAACATAGGAGATAACTGGGGGCTTCTCTTTCTGCTCTGGAACTCTTTAATCCACTATATGTTCACACATCACAAACGTAGGCAATGTCCCAACAAAGTGTTAAATGAAAGTTAGTGTTGTCACATAACTTATCAAAATGAGATCACAAGGCACCATGGTGTGATTTATTTTGTCCATAGTTGGAGGAACCATGTCAAGTGCATGATGTGTTAATGATCTAAGTATAATCTCAACTACATGTCCATTAAGCAATTATATTTGATACTTTTATACATTTCACAGTCAATTGAATCTGAGTATATATTTTAAGTATGCTTAACATTTAAAATAAAATAAAAACAATTACCTGCTTCCTCTGCCGCAGTTTGGCTACTGTGCTATTCAGATCTTTCCAGCTGACTCGAATCTGATGGCACTGTAACATTTTGGAGTACAGAAAGCATGGTTGGTGTAAGGGGCTCAAAACTGTATGAAAGATCTTGATGAATGCATACAGAGTGACGTTTTGGTTAATTTGAAAATTGTATGGATAGTGCTTGTGAGTGCTTGCACAGGGCGTGTATGATGCGTCAGTGCAGTAGTACTGGAGTAGTAGTGCTTGTAGTTAGTGCATGCTGTATGCTGCCCCTGCTTGCTACTCTCTGCTTTCAGCTACTGCCGTCGGCTAGCCCTCTTTGCAGGGGGTGAAAAGAGGAGCCGAGTGCGTAAGTCTCCTCCTGCTGATACACAGCCTCTCTACCGCCAAGACTCCTACAGTGCCTCCTCGTGGCCACACACGGTAACTGGTACCTTGCGGTTTCAGGCTAAACTGGTGGAGATCTCGGAGCAGCAGTGGGCCCCAGTGACACGGTGTGCAGGCCCGCCAGCATGCGGACACGCCCTGGCACCTGTCAACCACTGTCCCAGCTATGGGTAAATAGTGAGCAGATGGGGCTCTGCCATGGTAGGCCACCCATCTAGGAGAAGGTCACTCCGAACAAAAACCACAGGCGTTGCTCGCGCCTGGCTCCGCACCGTATACCACCTGAAGGTGTGCAGCAAGGGCGGACGAAGGCATTAAGCCTGAAACGGCCAGAGTAGGGCTGTGAGGAGCTGCGCCCCACAGTCTTTAATAATGTGCAATGTATAGCTTCCATGGAGACACAAGACATCGATAATCCTATACTTCCAGCGGCGGGAGTCCGCAGGAGCCACGCAGCAGACGGTGGTGCTGGTCCTCCTCCGGGGGGACACTATGACGACTGGACCCCAAACCCTCTCCAACGGGGAGGGAGGGTTCAGTCTGACCACAGCCCAATGTCCAATGCACTCTTGCGCTGTAGAAGGCCACTTATTATGGCAACCTACAACGCAAACACAGTGAGGGAAGAGGCGAGGTTGGAAGAACTAGCGCACTGTGCCGAGGATAGGGGAGTGGAGATCCTGGCAGTCCAGGAGCATAGGAGAGTACACACAGACCAGACAATTAACTATCGCAGAGTGGGGGGACGCACGTTCATCACCTCATCTGCATGGCGTAATGATGCCCAGGCAGCAACGGGTGGCGTGGGACTCATGGTGAACCCCCGAGCACGAAAGGCCCTCCGTAGGGTGCACCCGCACACCAACAGGATCCTTAGTGCCGATTTCGAGGGGAACCCAGTAACAACGGTCATGAGTGTATACTCTCCCACCAACGTAGCACCGATCGAGGAAGTTGAAAAGTTCTACGATGACCTAAGAACAGCGATCCACCATGTGCCGGCTCACAACTTCCTCATAATCCTGGGGGACTTCAACGCGAGACTCGGACCGGAAGACGCACCGTTCACGTACCACACCAATACCAACCGCAACGGAGAACATCTAGCTGCCCTTCTTACGGAACATGAACTACTGGCCGCCAACACCTTGTTCCGTAAGAGAATGGGCAAGAGATGGACATTCCAGGACCGAGCCAGCAGTATGCGACGTCAGCTGGACTACATACTGGTAAGGAGGAAGTGGAGGAAGTCCATCCTAAATGCAGAGTCCTACAGCACGTTCGATTCTGTAGGCTCCGATCACCGTGTGGTCGCCACGAGGCTGCGCCTGAGCCTAAGGGTCCCCAAGAGCGCCCCGAGAGCCCGGCCCGACTGGGAGGCCTTCGCGGGAAGCCCTGAACTCCAGGCCAAATACACAGCGGAGGTGAGAGCCCGCCTACATCTGGCCGAGGAAGGGGAGCCAACGGCCTACGAGCGGTTCCTATCCGCCAACGAAGAGGCAACCAGGAAATGGGTGCCAACAAAGGGGAGACATAGAGCCTCTCCTAGGTCCAAACACCCGGAGGTTGTGCGAGCGCGGACACTGGTGGAAGAGGCACGCAGAAGCTTTGAGAGAGTGGGGACCGCAGAGAGTAGGGAGGAGCTGAACAGCGCCAAACAGCAGCTGTTCAGCACCTACGACAGGATCAAAGGGGAAGAATTGATGGAGAAGGTGAAGAAGGTGGAGGCAGAACATGGCAAACAGAGATACAAGGAGTCATGGAAGGTCATAAACGAGATGAGTGGGCGCAAGAAGACGAGAGAGGGACAGCTAGCAGGCTGCAGCCCAGAGGAGAGAGTGACCTCCTGGTTCACCCACTTCCGGGATCTCCTAGGCACCCACCCAACAGTGGACGGAGCTGAGGAAG
The DNA here is from genome assembly GCF_026213295.1 of Gadus chalcogrammus. Taxonomy (NCBI): domain Eukaryota; kingdom Metazoa; phylum Chordata; class Actinopteri; order Gadiformes; family Gadidae; genus Gadus; species Gadus chalcogrammus. The sequence goes on from NC_079418.1 coordinate 7,345,440, forward strand.
AGATACCTGCAGTCCTCACAAACCTCAACATTGACGATGGCCCCTTTACAGCTACGGAGTTTGCCACAGTGAAGTCCACCCTGAAGCAAGGAAAAAGTGCTGGGCCGGACGGTATCCCCCCAGAGGTCCCTAAACACTGCGATCTCGATAACATCATACTGGAGATCTGCAACCAGGCTCTGATAGAAAACATCAAACCCGATATATGGTCCCTCTCTAATATCATCCCGGTGCCCAGAGGTGGGTAGGAACGCGCTACATTTACTCCGTTACAAATACTTGAGTAACTTTTTGGATAAATTGTAATTTTAGGAGTAGTTTTATTGCAACATACTTTTACTTTTACTTGAGTAAATATTTGAAGAAAGAACGGTACTTTTACGCCGTTCCATTTGGCTACGTGACGGTCGTTACTTTGTTTTTTTAGATATTTTCTTTTATTACATGCGAGATCTATTTTTATCACGTGAATATTCCTTAGCCCAAGTGAAGGAGTTCAAGTACCTCGGGGTCTTGTTCGCGAGTTAGGGTACTATGGAGCGTGAGATTGGCCGGAGAATCGGAGCAGCGGGGGCGGTATTGCGTTCGCTTTACCACACCGTTGTTACGAAAAGAGAGCTGAGTCGCAAGGCAAAGCTCTCGATCTACCGGTCGATCTTCGTTCCTATCCTCCCCTATGGTAATGAGGGTTGGGTGATGACCGAAAGGACAAGATCGCGGGTACAAGCGACCGAGAGGCAATTGAATAACGCCTGCACACACACACAGGCACGCACGCACACGCAGAGTGGTAATCGGGAGAGTTGGGAGAATTCTCTGTAGCCCGTTAACGTTTCGGGGGGCGCCGGGTCACACACACACACACACACACACACAGTTTTTCACCCACTCCGTATCCAGCTTATTCCATGCTTACAGCACCCAGGCTACTATGCGGCGAGCTGGGGCTCTCATGTTCTCCCCTGCGGTGTATTCCTTGTCCGCATCCCCTGCCATCCAGTTGTCATACGATTCATGCAGACTGGTTTTGAACGGCTGATTCCATGGATGTACTTTTTTAATAATGTTAGTTAACAGTTATACGTGTATTGGTTTTAATTAATATAATTTTGGATAAACCGAATTTATTTTAATGTTATTTAAAGGTTGATGTATTTAATTTTACAAAGATTTAATTTGTTATTGTTTTAGTTCAAGGGTTATACACCTTATTTATTTTATTTAAAAGGATGTTATTTACATTATCTTTATTTGAACCTTGCTGTTTTATATTTTGTTGGTGTCTATTTTGTACCGTTTGTGTTGCTGTTTATTTAAAAAAGAAATCGGAGAAACTCAGTACTTGTACTCTTGAGTACTTGAGTAGTCTTTTCACTGCATACTTTTTTACTCTTACTTGAGTAATTATTTTTACGAGTACTTTTACTTCTACTTGAGTAATTATAATCTTAAAGTAACAGTACTTTTACTTGAGTACATTTTTTAGCTACTCTGCCCACCACTGCCGGTGCCCAAGTCTGGAGATCTGGCTAAGCCGGACAATTATCGTGGCATTAGCCTGACCTGTGTCATAGCGAAGATGTACAACCGCATGATACTAAACCGGATTAGGGACGCCATTGACCCACACCTGAGGGACAACCAAAATGGCTTCAGAAAGGGAAGGACCACCGTAGGCCAGATCCTGGCCTTAAGGAGAATCATTGAGGAAGTGAAGAGGAACAATTTGACAGCGGTGCTATGTTTCATTGACTTCAAAAAAGCATTTGACTCAATAAACAGAAGCATGATGCTGAAAATCCTTAAAGCTTACGGGGTCCCCCCGAATCTACTCCGGGCCACAGAGGCCATGTACAAGGGCACAAGAGCCAAGGTGGTAACCCCAGATGGCATCAGCGAGGAGTTCGACATTCTGGCAGGGGTGCAGCAGGGGGATACTCTTGCCCCCTTCCTCTTTATCATAGCCCTTGACTACGCGCTCAGGAAAGCCATCAACGGGCGGGAGCAGGAGCTGGGCTTCACAATCACACCAAGGAAGTCTAGAAGAAGCCCTGCTGTAGCCCTGGCAGACCTAGACTACGCAGATGACATCTGCCTGGTGTCTGACCGCGTGGAGCAGGCACAGGAACTCCTGAACAGAGTAGAGGTGGAATGTGCTAAGGTTGGCCTCAGACTGAACATAAAGAAGACTAAGGTAATCACCTATAACATCTGCACAGACCATCTGCCGATTACAACATCAGAAGGCAGCTCTTTGCAAGAGGTCAATGACTTCAAATACCTGGGTTCCTGGGTAAACTCCACAGAACAAGACCTTAAGGTCAGGAAGGCAATGGCGTGGAGAGCCCTGAATGTTATGTCAAGCGTGTGGCACTCAAATCTCCCCCGTCGCATAAAGCTGAGCCTATTTCATGCCACTGTGGAGTCCGTCCTCCTGTATGGCTGCGAAAGCTGGACCCTGACGCCCACCCTGCAGAAGTCCTTGGATGGGTGCTACACCTGGACGCTACGAGCAGTGCTGAATGTAGACCAGAATGCCCACATTACCAACAAGGATCTGTACGGGCGGCTGCCAAGGCTCAACCAGAAGGTAGCATCCAGGAGGATGAAGCTGGCCGGCCACTGCCACAGACATCGGGAGCTCCCGGCCAGCAGGCTGGTCCTGTGGGAACCAACGCGCGGGCATCGATCGCGAGGACGTTCCGCGCTAACGTACGTGGACGTGCTTAAGAAAGATGCGGGAGCTGAAAGTTCTTCGGAGCTGGCCGGGTGTATGGAGAACCGAGAGGATTGGAGACTCCGATGGAAGCTCGTCTGAGGACGACCGAGAGATGGATACCTTAAAATATATACAGTTAATACTATAGTTAAGAAATAAGAGTTTTATTCACTTTGGGCAATGACATTATCCATTGTCTTTAATGTTATAATATGTAATAATAATATGTATGATCATATGTCATTTTGATTGGAGAAAAATCTTCATCAACTCATTTGTCATGGTTCCACAAGCCCATTGTGTATAAGACATGTTTCAGAGATTCAGTTGTTAACATTACACATACTGTAAGTAACTATGGACTAAAGTGAAAAGAAAAAAACCCGGAGAAAAGTATTACCGTAATAGCACTATAACAGTGCTATTAGCAGCCTTCGAGTTTTCTAGTAGTTAAAAACAACTCCAAAAACGATTCAAAGATATGTGGTAACATGTCTAACAGAATAATGTGGCTAAGAGAATAACTTTACAAGTCCAATTTCAAAGCTTGGACCACATTTTCGTGGCATATCGCCTAATTTAACATTAGATAAATGGTTGAACCGTCGGTCTTTTGACCAGTTAAGAGTTAATTTTTCGTGTTTGACAGATAATTTATCTGCTTGCAACGTCGGCTATCTAGCCAGCTAGCAATCCATTGGTTAGTGACAAGGTTAGCTAGCAAGGCCAAAAAATACGTGATAGAACAGACGTGGTACGATGTCAAATTAGCTCATTTTAGGAAGCTAAGCAATGTGACCGAATTATTACACTCTCAATTAATAATGAAATAACTTTAAAGCATGTACTTACATTCTGCCATGGCTTTCTCCACGCGTCCAAGATCTCTTGTAGGCTGCCTTTTACGCTTGCTCTTCCTCTGAGCCTCCATTGCCAAGTTCTTCTTAGCGAGACACGTGTAAGAACTGCGCATGTGCAAGACAGGAAGACGGTTTGATGCAAAGTTATCATGACCCTGCACGCCAAAGTACTCAGTCTTATTGAGGGAAGACAGACTTTAAAAAAGAAATTAAAATTGATAAAATGGCTCCTAAAGAAGAAGTTACTTCAAGCCAAAAGAAAATGCAAACTCTGCAAAAAGAGGATGAAACTGAAGGAAAACGCAAACGTTGACGGACTGCAGTGGTAAGTATTCTTCTTTTGGTACGGTTTTAATCGATGACTTCCTTTGTTAACTGATAAGTCATGTTATAAATTCAAGTTCAGTAACATTAATTAAGATATATATTTATCATGAAGAAATGTGTTGTCTTCTGTAGGCAGTGCCGACGTAATAAACACAGAGGGAAAACGACGAGGAAGTCAGTCAGGTGCGGGTCACTGTTTGAGAGGAGCAAATTGTCCCTATTCAGCTGGATGAAATACATTTATAGGTAAGGTGTGCAGTATGGCTGTACGGTATGGACTACAATTTATATCATAATTGAATTGAATGATTGTTGAATGACGTTGATGTTTTTTAGGCACTGTGTTGACTTTTTATCACTTAAAGTCGCCGAGGGATGTGTAGATAGACCTCTCACTTATGATGCTACAATGCTAACAATGCTAGACAACGAGAATATTTCTGCATCCGGCACGTCATGCACTAGCATGAAATAGTCATGAAATAGCATATTAGCTGTTGGTGCTGGATGCATTTGTATTCAGATGTTTCTATTTCTATTTAATATTTAATATTGTTCTTTAACAGGTTTTCCCAGGGGCTGCAGTTAAGGCAAATTGATATGCTTCAGGATGGTGTGGCAGGAAGCAGTCGGACGCTGTCAAAGATGAGCTACAAATTTTGAAAAGTATGCCAGAGGGCAATCAAGAGGAGAGAAAGAAGGGGAAAGCAGAGAATTGGAAGAGGGAATGAATTTGTGATGCTGGACGAAAGCAACTTCTACCACAAAAGGAAGGTGTGTGTAAACTGCGATGCCTCAGCTTCACTAAAACTTGGACCTTTGTTTTGCAATAGAATGTTGTAGTCAGAGCTTTGGATAAAATGGCAGGGGAAAGAAGAACATATCATTTGAGATCAGAGGTTAATGAATGAATCAGCGAAGAAATGTAATGTTATTATTGTGTCATGCACACAGTCAGGGCCGTAGCACCAAATTCTGGGCCCCTACACAAGAAGTCCGGAAGGCCCCCCCCCCCCAGAATGAAGGTTGGTTCCCATTTACAAGTTTTCATGGAATCTTTAAATTATGTGCATAGAAATACCCGAGTAGAATAGACGAAACTTCAAATAATTCACTCACATTTATTTTGAGATTGTTAAAAGGTTGAACAGTAGTGGATGGAAACAGGAATAAATTAGGCCTCCCCCCAGGGCCATACCCAAACATATCACCAAGTCGCAGAAAATGCCCACTGACGGGTCTTGGCAAAATCCCTGATAAGGTCCTTAAAGTCCAATGCTCTTGCCAATTGGCTTTCAATAGAGAGGAGAGCAAGACCGTTCAGTCTGAATTGGGACATGGTGGACCTCAGGTGGTTTTTGACTAGCTTCATTTTGCTGAAAGCCCGTTCTCCGCCAGCAACACTTACGGGTAGGGTGCAGAAAATCCTCAATGCGATACAGATTTCTCCAAAAATGCTCTGCAGTTGGAGATTATAAATGGCATTAAGGAGCTGAAGAGGTGACAGGGCTTGAGGAAATGTTGCCTGATGTATTTTTTTCAGGTGCAAAACTTCCTCCTCGAATCCAGCTGTGAGATCCTTTGGATATGCTCTTGTAAGAGTCCGGCATGACACTTTTGTTTGTTCTTCTGACATATCAGCAAATTTCAGAATCGGTCCAAAAGTTTCACAAATGCCCGCTGTGGTTGTGAATCTCGAACTCAAAGCACTTATGATGCTATCCATTGCAACAAAAAAGTTCTGATTTCTGAATGTGTTTGCTGCATTGTCTTCAAATGCATCTTCATCTTGTTCATCAGGCATACGTTTCCTTTTCCGCTTCCCTTCACTTTGAAACTGGGTGGGGATGTCCATGCTTTGGGCTACTAGCGAAGCCTCAGCAAGAAGAGAGTCCCATTCACCCCGCATAGCCTGCATTTCCTCCTGGAGTGCTTTAATGTTTGCTGCATGCATTTCCAGGGATAGATTACTTGTCTGAAGAATCAGGTTGCGATGTTCGATTGACTGTAGCACTTTAACCCACACAGTAAGGAAAATCACTGCATCAAAGGAGTGGAAATAGGTTTTTAAACTTTTAACCTCTGATTTGGCATCACTTGTCAGATTGCATGTGCTTTCAACACGTTCCAGTGCCACCAGAATAGAGGGTAAACGAGTGGCCACGGCTTTTACGGCAGCAATTTTGCACTCCACCTAGTGTCCGAGGGACGATGAAGTGAGCATCCAGTTTCTTGCTTGAGGATTGCCCATCGCTCTGGACTAGGACTGAAGAAGTTGTAAAGCCGATTAACAAAGCCAAAAAATGCTGCCACTTCAGTGCTTGACTGAGCTGCATGTACTCCCACCAAATTGAGAGTATGAGCAGCACACGGGGAGTACAAAGCAAATTGATTAGCGTTTAAAATATTGGCCTGCACTCCTTTAACCTTTCCAGACATATTGGCTCCATTGTCGTACCCTTGCCCTCTACAGTCTTCTAATGGTATGCCTCTGGCTTGCAGAACCTCACAAATCATCTCAGCAATTTCTCTGCCTGTCTTTTTAAAGAAGTCTGTGAATTGGCAGAATCTTTCTGTTATCTTCCAAACTTCTCCATCTTGATGTGTGTATCGGATCAATAAGACATTCTGTTCAGTGTGTGACACGTCTGGGGTTGAGTCACATATTATGGAATAGTAGATGGAAGCTTCCCTTTCTGCCATGATAGTATTTAGCACTCGTTCACCACAGATATTGATGAATTCATTTTGTGTTTCAGGACTCAGATAGTGTGTTAATCTTGTTCCTTTTATATTATGCCTTATCATCTCCAAGTGGTCATGTAAAATGTGATCATAACGGGCCAGCAACTCCAATGTGCCAAGATTCCCAGATTCCAAAATTCCCATTATGGACATCATCTAAGTCAATAGTATTGCCTCTGAAAGCAAGGTTTCTTGATGCCAAATGAAGGGTCACATCCAAAAGCCTCTCCAGAAGCAGTCTATTCTTTTCTATTTCACTTTGCATCTGTTCCTGAAGGTGACTATCAACTCCATTGGCTTCAAAAAGTGAGTGCTGGAGGTTTTTCCATTTCAAATAGCACTGTTTATGGGCCATGCCTGTCTCGTGTTCTGGTCATTTTTTGTACATTTTGTGCCATTTTGTGTGCTTTAATCCATCCTTGCTGTTCAGGGTACTTTTGGATGACTTTGACAGCTCATGAGAGAACAGTAGGCATGGGATGCAATAAAAAGCCTTGGCAGTCTCACTGTGTATAAGCCAATCTCTTTTGATTTTCTCACGGCCATTAGCTGACTTTGCAAATTGAAGATACATGGGAAATGGTCTCCCCTCCATATCTGTAGGTGGCAATTTGTTACTTTCTTCGGCATCTTTACTTGCTAGTGCACATACTATTATTTCTCTCTGTTGCTTAGTTAACCCCTCTGGCCATAATCCTGGATCCTCTGGAAAGAACTGTTCTGCTTCGCCCTGCCTATTTTTCATTTCCTCTAATGTCCTCCCTCTATCCTCTCCATGCTGAATGCAACCTTCATGTACACTGCCTTCTTCTCTATCCTCCTCTCCATGCTGAATGCAACCTTCATGTACACTGCCTTCTTCTCTATCCTCCTCTCCATGCTGAATGCAACCTTCATGTACACTGCCTTCTTCTCTATCCTCCTCTCCATGCTGAATGCAACCTTCATGTACACTGCCTTCTTCTCTTTGCTCATCACTTCCATCATCCTCAATCACATCTTCTTTATCTACAACAGGCCCCTCTGTAGGAGCATGAAGGATATAATTAACTAATTAGCCTCTAATCTTAATTATTGCCTAACACAATAAAACACCCTGTTGCTACAGTCATTCAAGTCAAAATAGTTTATTTCTGCTTTCATGTTGAACTAAGCTCACCTTGTCTCAAGTCTGCATCAGAGGAGAATGAGGGGGTTGTTGCTGCTGGTCCACTTTCTGTGACAGTTTCTGTAATTTGTGTCATAAATTAAGTTTTACTAGCAGGCAGCTAGGATGATATAGCCATTGTGTCATGTCATGACTTATGGGGCTAACTATAGCCTATATGCCATAGGTTAACTTATTATGTATCATGTAGTAGCCTAATAACGGCTTAGTATTAATTGAATATGAGCTTGCTTCAAATCAGTAGCCTGCTATTTCAATAGTAGCCTGCCTACCGTTCACTTTATTTATCCATTAACATACTAACCAAGGGAGGCCTCATTTAATTGAAAGTGTAGACTATTGTATGCTCTTGCTAACTTGTTGTCTGTGTTCATTTTAAAAAATATACTTTCTAGAATGGGGTTTCACCTTGTGGTTAAACATTTGTGCTCACCTTTCTTTGTAAAGAAGCTAGTCAGAACTAGCTTCTTCTTCCTTGTTTTAGTTTTTTCTCCCTCTCGTTCTTTTCCTTTCTCTTCTGAGAGCCAGACTTTATCTTCTGTATTTGTGACATGTTGCCGCATCTCCATCCAGATAAAAGTGGAGTGTGCGGTGAAATCGCGGTGAAATCGCGGAATTCTGTTCCCGGAACGAAGCCTTCTAGGCAGCGCCCAGGGTTGGGTAAAGCATTCAGTAGCGATGTTTAGGTAATGTTAAGGGGGCGGTGAGAGCCTTCCGAAGTCTACGTTGGGGGCACAATGCCCAATCCAGCGGTAAAATCTGTTGTGTGGACTGAACTATTTTGTGCTTTTTGGAAGGGGTGTTTAGAGCTGTTCACTTTTTTGGAATACAATATGTAGCCTAATAAACTAATACGATAAGCTTGCATTTAGATCAATATTCGTCATGACGTATAGTTATGTAATTAAAAAATTAGAATAAAAAACAAAAAATAATTAAACTTAACCTAAACTTCCCATGGGCCCCTCTGTGCCTTGGGCCCCCCCACAACTGTCCCCTTTGTCCCCGCAGTCCGTCGGCCCTGCACACAGTTATGACTTGCTTTAAAAACACTTTGAAACTCATCAAATTCACATCGGTTGCGCATCTTTTCTTTTTAATATGACCAAACACAATGGCCAGCGTAATTTCTTAACCGTGCAAACAAAATAATCTTTGACTTTTACATGTTCTAGAATTTTTCATTAATTGTCGGTCCTAATGTTTATTTTCCTGTCTGCTACTACTTTATCAAAGTATGGAAGGGGGAGATTTAGAGCTACCTGGAGGAGGAGATAATGGGTCTTCGGAATGCTGGGAATCAAAGGAAGAAGGAGAAGACCCATCCTCAGGCTGGTGACGAAAAGGTCAAGGCGCTACTTAAAGGTTGGGTACGCGATTTGCGAAACGCCAGCAGATTTTGAAAATACACAACTCAAATGGTCCTACCCCCTCCCCTTCAACGCTGACTCTGACTCCACCCATTCCAAGTACCTGGACGCGCAATCATGCACGAGCGCGAACAGAGATGAGCGAGAGCGAGCCAGGCTAGCGTAGGTTTTCGTTTAACAACATGGCACTACATTCAGCTGTAAATTGCACCCAGTACCGCGGGAAGTAGGGGTTTTGGGGGTGCTGCAACACCCCCTGTCCGAGGCCCTGTCTTATCACAGAAAACGATCATTTCTAAAAACCAAAGTGGAGATTTCTGAAAACGCCGGTTATGTGTTGTCGTATCAACGGGGAGAAACGGGATTTTAGGTTCTGAAGCGTCACATTATGCACCAGGAAATGCTTAACGTCATGTGAGCATCCGCTGTACCGTATTGGTCCGAATATAAACACAAACCCCATTGTAATACGACCTATATTTGGAAAAAAGATTTGAAGCCCAGATCTTGATTTCATGAATAAATAAATTGTATTAATTGAAATAATATACGAAAATAAAAAAGGCATAGAATAAAACACTGCATTGCCACTAAACAGTAGTGCAAATAGGCCGTACTGATGTGTACACCAAAGACTTCCTGACACTCCTCTGCCCCGCTGTGTTCGCTCTGGCTGTGGTCGCTCCGAACTGTTTCGGCCCGTGGCAAAGCGAGTCATCCTCGCTGCTGTCCAAGGCATGTTGAGACGCAGCATTTATTTAATGCTCATATGTCCTAGTGCTGAAAAAAGGTTATATGAAAAAGTGTGAGGGTAGCGGTGGTGCGCTAAACTTGTTCTGTGAGCAGCTGGATGTGAACCATGGTGTGAAGGAAGTGAACACAACGATCGATTTTCAACTGTGCGCGCATGCACTGGTGTAATTGAGCTGCGCTGCTATATATCTTTTTTATCAATGTGACGAGTTGCGAGTCTAGTGCAGGCCGGGTTTTTTTTTCCAGCACCCCCTGCTGAGAATACGTTCTCGCGGCTATGGTTGCACCAGATGTTATAAACATTAAACGGTCACATAAATCAATACTATTTTTAGAAAATGTATGTTTGTTTCATATAATTGTATTGGAAGTCCTGGTTTTCACTAGGGTTGCCGCGGTGTGGACATTTTCACACCGAGTAATAGCCTACACTCGTCTCAACACCGGTATTACCGAGTATAAACGGTATAAACTTTGAAACTAGGTCAACCGCCACACAAGCATCGGTTGACCCTTCTCGTCCTTCAGTTGCCGCCAACGTTCAAAAGCAGCGCCTAGGATTATTCTTGATTTCAGTTTTCCTCTTTCAGCGTTTTTATTATCAATTACTCTCTGAAAAAGAGTTTTCCTTCTCTTTGCTGGTGGTGGTGGTGGTGGTGGGGATTGTGGCGTCTTGTCTGCCATGGAAATTGTCTTCTACTGCTAGGTCCAAATGTGGATTAACTAGTTCCAGTAGATACCGCAGGATAACAACAAACAGGAGCTTGCTCTGGGTCACGAGCTCTGGGTCACGAGTACTGCACGAAGGGGTCGCGCGCGGGGCGGGGGGGAGGGGGAGTGCAGTACGACCGTTTGATTGACGTACTTACTGTCCAATGAAACTCGGTGGCAATGGATATGATTGGCTGGAGTTTTTCGAGCCCTGCACGTTCCACAGATGATTGACAAGTTTAATTTTCATGTCAGTACTTCTAACTCAGTGGCTGTAAGCGGGTTATGATAAGGATTTCAAGTAATTTTGCAAAAATGGCCAAAAAAGCAAATCACCTATGCAACCTTTAATTCTGCTGGTCACAAAATACGTCCGTCAAGGGACCACAGTTCTCACGGACAGGTGGCGGGTCTACATGACTGCACTGGCACAGAGTGGCTATGTACATTTTTCTGTAAACCACAGCCAGTCATTCGTCAACCCAGTCACAGGAGCCCATACCCAAAACATTGAGCGGGCTTGGTCAGCCTACAAATCCAAGGTGTGGAGACTGCGGGGAAACCGCACAGAGAGGACACTAAAGAGCCATCTCTCATTTATCGAGTGGACTCATTGGTTGGCGAATGACCACAAAGACGGTCCCCTTGGCAGATTGCTGCATGACATTCGCCACAAACTCCATCAATAACATTTCATTGAGTTTTGTTGATGTAGACAGCTCTTTTTCTTGTTTGGTTTTTTCAGTGTTCATTGTTCTTGAGAAATGCCTTGTTAAAAGTGCAGCCTTTATTTTTGTTCCATTTTAAAATGCCTTTTTTTGTTTCTGTTTTAAGTTGTTAATATTTTCTGTATTACCTTGTTATTATTATGTTATAGATGTTTAACTAAAGTGGCTATAGATCCCTCATCGTCATCAACAGTGGTTCGGCGTTTTATAACTAACCCTAACGTGCTTCACTACTGGTAAACGAATGATTAAAAAAGCTTCACTACTGGTAAACGAATGGTTGAAAAAGCTTAACTACTGGTGAACAAATGGTTCGCGAAAGAGTAACAACTCAGTATGATGCATTACTTTACATGAAGGTACACAAAAAGCTTCACTACTGGTAAACAAATGATTAAAAAAGCTTCGCTACTGGTAAACGAATGGTTGAAAAAGCTTAACTACTGGTGAACGAATGGTTCGCGAAAGAGTAACAACTCAGTATGATGCATTACTTTACATGAAGGTACACAAAAAGCTTCACTACCGGTAAATGAATGGTTGAAAAAGCTTAACTACTGGTGAACGAATGGTTCAAAAAGCTTAACTACTGGTGAACCAATGGTTCGCGAATGAGTAACAACTCATCATCAGTCAGATCCAGCTCCACCAGCCGATCCAGTGTGGGACCCAAGCCATCCCTCGACAGCGCTTGAAACCAAGGGCGGCAGGTTTAAAGCGTGCCCTGCAGCGGTGGACAATTGCTTTTAAGCCTTCAGCATTACTAATGCCACATAATAAACCTTTAATGTGAATATTAATGTATGTACTGTGTGTATGTATTGTGAATATCTTTATTAAAATATGACAATCATCCCGTCTGTGTCCTGTTAATTTAATACTAATTGTGAAATCCCAGGAAAATTCAGTTGCTTTCATAATCAATTGGTCAGTTTGCTAATTCACAGAATGATGAATTAATACAGTATCCCCTAGTCTGTTTACCAGTAACTCCTCAGTAGTTACTGAGTAACTCACTTAGGGCCCTGGTTGTTCATCATTCGTTACTCAGTAACGAATACAGTATCCCCTAGTCTATTTACCAGTAACTCCTCAGTAGTTACTGAGTTACTCACTTAGGGCCCTGTTAGGGCCCTGTCAGGGCCCCCTGGTCGTTCATCATTCGTTACTCATTCGTTCCTCAGTAACTACCCACGTTTTTGCGTACCTTATTGTAAAGTGTTACCGACAATGGTTTTATAGCACCAGCGATTTTTAAAAGTGTCCAAATCCCCAATATTCTTATTGGGGATTCTTTTTCTTATAACGTGTACTCGAGCCACAGCCTGGCCCAGATGTTACATAGCCAGACTGTGCGTGAATCTTGTCCTTCTCTGTTTTCCACACGGTTTTTCCTACGAATATAGATTGCCATTTTTGCTTCCCCCGAGAGATAATTTAATAATTGCCACTTGTCTTTTCCTTATTTTTTGTACACAGCCCCCATGATAAAGACATTCTCAGAGAAGTTGACACCAAACAAATTAAAAACCAATGCTAAAAGAGTGTAAAACTGTGCGAGCCTCCTACACTCGAAAAACAGTAAAAAACAGTCTCACGAAGATATCAAAAAGGACATGTGTTAAAAACAACTGGATTAAGAACAGAAATAAAAGCATTTGGAGGCGATGGCGCCATGTAAAATTCTCCACTGGAGGTCGGCAGTTCGCTTCTTTAGGGGAGGTTTATAAAACGACTTCCACTGTGGGCCGGGCCCAATGCGCCCCCCTAACCTGTTGGTCCACACAGTGGGGGGGCGATTGCTCAGCCCGGCTCGGTTGATGCCTTTTACGCAGTTTGCATAAATCGTTTTTTTGTCGGCCTCGTTCATGGAGAGCTTATCTGGGCAACAGGGGGTGAGCAAGGGGCCTGTCAGCTCCCCTACCATGGGGCTCAGGTGGACATCAGGGAAGGGGTCAGCGGAGTCTGGTGTGGCTCCCCCTACGTTGTAGTCCACCAGAAGTCTTTTCTCCTCAATGGTCAGCCTCTGCCTCCATAGCTCCAGGAGTCTCCCAGCCACTCTGTGTGAAACGAAGGCCCAGCAGAATGCCCAGGGCCCCAGCATTGTCCAGCGCTGGCCCCACTACGTCCAACAGCTGCTGCAGGCAAACGGTCCCTGAGCTGCACAGTGCCCCCGTCAGGCCGGGGGTGGTACTATTGGTGATGTCCAGCCTGGAGTTAGCTTCTTGACACGGTTTATGATTAAAAAGGGCCCATGACTTAAAAACACCCTGATAAAACAGAGGTAACCCACTTAATTTTAAGAATTTAGAATCAGTTAAAAACAGAGCAGTATCCAGCCCCAGGTTACTCACACGTCTGAGAATGCAGCTGGCCACATTCCTCCACACCAAGTCTCTCGGCCCAGACAGAAACTTTTGCAAAAACTGAATTCTAAATGTGGCTGTTCTGCTGGCCAGGTGGATGAGGCCCTGTCCCCCCTCCTCTCTAGATAAAAACAGCACTCCCTGTGGCACCCAGTGCAACCCATCCCAGAAAAAATCCACCATCTTCCTTTGGATTTGGGCTAGTAAGCCTGAGGGAGGGTCAACACACGCAAGACGGTGCCACAGTTGGGAGGCTACTAGATTATTTAAAACCAGGACTCTACCCCTATAAGACATTTGGGGCAGTAGCCATTTCCATTTTTTTCAGTTTAGCTTCAACTTTTCCCGTGACATTCTCCCAGTTCTTCTGGACAATGGTTTCCTCCCCGAGAAAGACACCAAGGTACTTTAGACCATCCTTCCTCCAGGTCAAATTTTGGAGAAGAACTGGGAGACCGCCATGCCATTCACCGACAGCAAGGGCCTCGCTCTTTGCCAAGTTAACCCTTGCTTCCGAAGCTGCTGTAAAATCACTAATAATACTAAAAAATATTAAAATATCCACATCCCTTTGGTCCCTAGTAAAAACAATGACATCATTAGCATACGCATATAAAACAATGTTCTCATTAAAATCAGGTAAAACCAGACCTTGTAGGCTGGAGCGGATTTTGCTGAGGAGGGGTTCTAGGGAGAGTGCATAGAGCATCCCGGACAGAGCACAGCCCTGCCTGACACCTCTACACACTCTAAAAGGAGAACACAGAACGCCGTTAAATTTCAGCACACTCTCAACCTCACCAAACTTTGATCTTGGCTATGAACCCAGCGCTGAACCCAAATTTCTCCATAATTTTCCAGAGGAAGTTGTGTTCAACGCGGTCTAATGCCTTTTCCTGTTCTAGGGAAATCAAACCAGTACCAATGCCAATAGACTTAGAGACCTCCAAGACATCCCGAATCAGGCAGACATTGTCTACCATGGACCTGCCGGGCACACAGTACGTCTGGTCCCGATGGATGGACTGCTCCATAGCTTCCCTCAGCCTGTTGGCGAAGGCTTTGGACAGAAGCTTGTAATCCACACAAAGCAAAGACACAGGCCGCCAGTTCTTAATGTCCTGCAAATACCCCTTTTTCGGGAGCAGCGTGATGACTGCTCTACGGCAGGACATTGGCATAGAGCCGCAGGCCAGGTTCTCGTTAAAAACATTGAATAAGTCTGCGGATAAAATTTCCCAGTATGCTTTGTAAAATTCCACCGTCAGACCGTCGATGCCGGGAGCCCTCCGCCCCTGCATGCTCTGCAGGGTGGCAAGCAGCTCCTCAATGCGCAGAGGCCTCTCCAGCTGCGAGTTGGTCTCAATAGAGACCTGAGGTAGCCCAGTGCAGAACCCCTCCAATGTGTCCTTCTCCTCATACTCCGAAGAGTAGAGGGAGGAATAGAACTCAACAGCCCTTGCTCTTATCTGCCCCGGCTCTGTCAGCTCCTGGCCTGTGTCTGAGAGCAGTGTGTGGATTACACGCCTCTGTCCGTTCCTCCTCTCCAGGCCGAAGAAGAAGCTAGAGGGAGCGTCCATCTCAGAGATGTTCTGAACTCGGGACCTGATTAACGCACCCTGTACCTTGGTGTCCAGCAGGTTAGCTAAAGCTAGCTTTTTTTCTTTGAGGATTTCAATATATCCCCGTTCTCCAGATGACTCACTCATCTTCTCCAGCTCCACTATAACAGTCTCCAAGTCCTTCATAGACCTAGTGATGTCCTGTGAGACATTGAGGGTGTGCTGCTGACACAGAAGCTGAATTTGAGTCTTTCCATGGTCCCGCCACTGCCGAAGACTACTAAAATCCCCCTTTGTCTGCCTAAAAACACCCCAAAAAAAAACGAACACAACCTTAAACTTTCTGTCCAATGTTAAAACACAGTTAAAATGCCAATGTGCACTTTTTGGCTTCAAATCTCTAATTAAAACATGACATCCAAGCAAGGAATGATCACTAAAACCAGTGGGCATCATTTTACACATTTTAAAAATGTTAAAATGATGCTTAAAAACATAAAAACGATCAAGCCTAGCTAAGGAGATCCTACCCTCTCTGAGGTTTTTTTAAACTGGTGGACTGGCCCTCGCTCCAAACCCGTCGACTCCGACATTGGCTTCAGTTTATTTATAAGACACTCCTGGGCAAGACCCCGTATTCAGTGGTAAGGCTTGAAAATGAGATACGGAAAGCACAGGCAAACAAAGAGTCAGTGGTGGTTTTTTGATATCGAAAAAGCATATGACATGATGTGGAAGGAAGGTTTGTTAATTAAGTTGTACAAGATGGGGGTAGGTGGAAGGGTTTTTAACTGGATAAAGAATTTTTTGTTTGACAGAAAAATACAAGTCCGGATTGGGTCTGAATTGTCAAATAAGTATAAGGTGGGGAATGGCACTCCCCAAGGAAGTGTAATTAGTCCTTTATTGTTTATAATGATGATAAATTATGTTTTTTCAAAGGTACCAGAGGATATAGGAAGTTCTCTGTTTGCAGACGATGGGGCTTTGTGGAAAAGGGGAAGAAATGTGATGCATATTATTAGTGAAGTCCAGTCTGCAATTGATGGGGTGACAGAGTGGCGATTTGACTGGGGGTGCAGATTTTCGGTAGAAAAAATTCAAACTGTATTTTTCACTAGGAAAATAATTGAGGATGGGATGAAATTGAGGATGTATGGGAAAGAGTTGGAAAGAGTTGGCTCATTTAAATATTTGGGACTTATTTTTGATTCTAGGGTAACATGGGCAGACCATATTAGGAAGATTGAGGATAAATGCAAAAAGGTAATAAATGGGATGAGATGTTTGACTGGTAGGGATTGGGGAGCGAGCTGTTCAGCTTTAAAGACTATATATGTAGCTATGATTAGATCTGTGTTTGATTATGGGTGCATAGTGTATGGGTCAGCTGCAGTGTCTCTCTTGAGAAAGCTGGACGTGATTCAGGCTAAGGCATTAAGGGTATGCAGTGGGGCTTTTAAATCATCACCAGTGCCTGCTCTGCAGGTAGAAATGGGGGAAATGCCACTGGAGTTGAGAAGGAAACAATTGATGGGGAACTATTGGGCTAATCTGCGAGGGCACAGTGAATCTCACCCCACAAAAGGAGTGTTGAAAGAGTGCTGGGTTTATGGGAAGTGTGAGAGGAATCATTTTGGTCGGGTGGGGAATGATATAGCGAAAGAGTTTGGTGTGGGTGAATTGAAGCTTAGTCCAACAGTGGTATATCCATTAATGCCGCCATGGAGGATGGTGTGGCCAGAGGTGGACTGGTTTGTGTTGGATATAAAGAAGAGAGAGAGAGAACAGATAGACCTGGCTAGTGTTTTTAATATTCATCTTCTTATAGAGTACAGTGAGTATGTTCATGTTTTTACAGATGGTGCCAAACAACCTGAGACAGGAGTGACAGGGTTTGGAGTAGTTGTTCCATCAAAAAGAATAGAGTTTAATAGAAGAACATCAGATAATTTAAGCGTTTATACAGTGGAGATGTTGGGGGTGCTGGTCGCATTAAAATGGGTGGAATCAAGTACAGTTGAAAAAATTGTGATCTGTACAGATTCAGCATCAGTTTTGGCAAGTATGAGGTCTTTTTATTCAAGTAGTCGCCAAGGTTTGTTATATGAAGTTCTACAGTCAATCACGAGAATCGTTCAGCAGGGGAGGCAAATACATTTTTTATGGGTTCCAGCTCATGTAGGGGTGAAGGGAAATGAGAAAGCCGATAAGATGGCGAAGAAGGCATTGGAGAAGGAAAAAGTAGAAATGAATATCAGTTTAAGTAAGGCAGAAGTTAAAAGCCTGATATGGGGAAAAGTTAACAAAATGTGGCAAGACAAATGGGACAGTGAGGAGAAAGGGAGATATTTATATAATATTCAAAAAAGTGTTAATGTTAAAATAAGGTATAGTGGTCAGAGGAAGGATGAACAAATTTTGATAAGGTTAAGGTTGGGGCACAGTGCACTAAATAAAACAATGAATTTGATAGGAAAACACCCCACTGGATTATGTGAGGGGTGCCAGGTAGAGGAGACAGTGGAACATGTTTTAATGAACTGTAGTGGTTATGGGATGGAGAGGGAAAGTATGAAAAATCAATTGAGAGAATTGGGTATGCAGGAGTATACTTTGGAAAATATTTTAAGATTAATGAAGAGGAATTGTATAAAAGTATTGTTTGGCTTTTTGAGAGAAACAGGGTTATATGATAGGATATAGAGTAGAAAGAAGGTGTGAATGAGTGAGTGTTTGGATATTTTTGTTTTGATTCATTAACTGGATCAGAAGAGGGCGGTAATGCACCAAGTTGTGGATGCCAACCGCCGTAAAACCCCAAGAAGAAGAAGAGAAGAAGACCCCGGCTGTTTCCCAATGTCAAGGAAGCATGCTCAACGGCCGCCCTTTTAAGGACGCTACGTCATAGAACGCCGACAAGCACTGTTCCAATGTTGAGGACACTCGAAAGCCGCCCCATTTTTGCGTCCTTTGTTTTTGAGAATTCCAAGATTTTTCAAGGATGCATCGCTGCATCCTAGACGAGCCAAAACTACCCACAATCCTCTGCGTTCACTGGGCGGGTTCTTGAAAATGGCAGAGCAGTACACGTTCAAACGAAGTGAAGTTATATTAGTTTTCAGAAATATTTTGTGCCGTATTGCTTTTTATAGATTCATCATGTTAATGCAAATAATCAAGCCTAAAGACCTGTGCCACTTTTCAAACGTTTTTGCAACTTAATGATACGTTGCTATATTTTGCATGGACGTAGCTGGTGTTAAACACCACTGTCACCAATGTAAATTTACTCGCTCACAAGATTACATTATTTATGTATACCTATTTATGTTTGTGTTGAATCGTTTTTTTTTAGGGTCAGCCCAGCAAACGGAGGCTTTTGTGCGCCTTAGGGTGGCGCACAAACATTTGTTTACCGGTGGAAGGGATAGTGCCACTATCCAATGTTGTAAAATTAATGCACAACCGATCATTTGCAATGTTTGTAATTTTTAATGAACGTATATAATTGTATTTTATATGATATACTTATGTGTTCAAAGCACTGGTAGATTGTAGGCATATATGAATGAATGAATCAGATCATATATCCAAATAAATACACGCTTATCATCTCTTTCTTTGTCTTTTTCCCCCTGCATAATAGTAATCAACCGCACTGTAAATGTGATGCATGAATTAAGTTCTCAGACAATTTCACTTAGTTTTATAAAAATTTAATGGATTTTCCTTTTAATAAAGACAATTCGATCAACCACAACAAAGCTTTTGTGACTTCCCCAAAGAGGCTCCATGCGAAGGAGACATGACCGCATTCATAACAGACAAAATTCAAATAAATATCGATCAGCTTGATTGCTGCCATGTTTTATTCATAAGCTCACATGTGTTTACAAGCGGACACGCAGTATTAAAAAGCGGAAGCGGAAGCGCTTCCACACTACCAAGTCGTTCCCAAAGTCAGACGTTACAAACGCTAGGAAGCACTCAAGCTAGCACTCTAGTCTCATCTCCATAGGACGCGACTAGCAAGGACGCGTCCTAGCAAGGCTGCAGCCTTCACTTTGGGAAACAGCCCCCGTATTACCTTTCCTCCCTTCTCCATCTCTCTAGAAGCACTTACCGCACAAGATCATCTGAGCTTATCAAACTCATCAACCCACTCACCAGGACTACCTTCGGCCGAAACTCCTTTCATTTTGCAGCAGCTTTTGACTGGAACAAAATTCAAGACACCCTCAAACTTACAGCTTTCATATCACAGTCTGCCTTCAAGCAGAAACTTAACTATGTCTTAGTAGACCCCCCCTGCTCCTGTTGATTCCACTGTTTCTCATTTGCATTACACCCTTCACACACAATATAACATTGACCCATCTTAATTATTATTATTATTTATAGTGCATTGGTGTTTTCTATTTTCTTTCTGTTCATAGGTTATGTATTTGTATATCCGTTTTATATTTGTCTAAATTAGTCATGCTTGTGTTTTTGTTATTTGTACCTTTTATTCCTGGTGGGGCCTCTTGGACCAGATCAATATTGTAAATAAGAAACTGTTCTTAATGTTTTATCTGGAAAAATAAAGGTTAAATAAATAAATAAAAAGGTGGGACCATGTGTACTGTCGGCAGTCTGCATGCATCCTTCTCCACACGTCCACCAGGCCATGATAATAGACCAGCAGCCTCAGTGCATGTTGAGAGGCTGGATGTGGCTCTGCATGGTTGCGATCCAATGCCGCATTTTCTGTACAATTAAAATCCCCACCCAAGAATAAATAATCCTCAGAGTTGCACCTATTTAATTCATCTGCTATTTTTTCTAAAAACAGCTTCCTCTCTGTACCGTTGGTTGGAGCATAGACATTTAGAAAAAACACATTAAATTGCTCAAACCGTGCTTTAATTAAAAGCAACCTCCCCATAATAATATGCTCGACCTCCATGGAGACTGGAGAGAAACTCCTCGAGAAGAGGAAGCCCACTCCTTCACTGAGACTGGTGTTGTGGCTCAGGACTACCTCTCCTTCCCATTCCCTTCTCCACACTCCCTCGTTCTCACAACAACTATGGGTCTCTTGTAGAAAAAGGACATCCAATTGTTTTGTTTTAAAAGTCTCGTAAATGAGTGCCCTTTTTTTTGCCTCCCTTGCTCCATTAACATTAAGACTTCCCATACTAAAAACGTCAGTCATGAGTGTGGTATTTAAAACGAAATAAAAAAATAAAAGTAATAAAAACATTAATTTAGTTAAACCACACATTGGAGTTTCTAAGCTCATTGCTTCATCTGCCTTCTCGCTTTCAGCACCAGTTTCCTCAGTCTATACATTTCCTGGTCTGTAATGCCAGACTCAAGTCGGTTGTTTGCATAAAATCTGGCAGAAACATAAAAAGCTGGAATGTCTGGGAAATACTCCTCGATTTTAACTCCTTTTACATTCTTGGTGTCCTGAAGAAAGGACTTAATTTATTTAGTCCGAAGAATATATTTTCTTTTGCTGACTGCAACTTAGCTTCTCCATGGGCAAGATGTCGCTGTTGTTAGGGTTGAGGGTGCAGGCAGGCAGGTAGGACCCAGACGCAGACGGTTTAGGGAGAACAGCACTTTATTTATGCCTAAAGGCTAAGGCAAGGAACCAGGGAACTCAGGTGACAACAGGGAACAGGGAACACGCAAGACGAACAACCACAAAACACGACAGACCATGACAGTACCCCCCCCTTAATGGTCGACTCCCAGGCGACCCACGACAAGCAAAAAAAACGAAGAAAGTCAAACCCAAAACGGGTGGGTGGAGGGGCGCCAGGAGGGGGGAATCAAAAAAAAATAAATGGACTGGGGCAGAGCGGAGGGACGTCAGGCGGGCGGCCAGAAAACTGCCCCAGGGCATGGCAGGGAGCCTCAGGCGGGCGGCCTGGGGGGCAAGCAGAGGCAGAGTGAAGGCGGAACCCTTCAGGAGGCCGGCGGCAAGGACGATGAGGGCTCAGTCCCTCAGGAGGCCTGCAGCGGCAAGGAGACCCCTCTGAAGGCCAGCAGTGGCGAAGGCGGAAACCTTCAGGAGGCCGGCGAAGGCGAGGTAGAGGGCGGGTCCCCTCAGGAGGAAGACCAGGTAGAGGGCGGATCCCCTCTAGTGGAAGACCAGGTAGAGGGTGGGTCCCCTCTGGTGGAAGGCCAGGAAGAGGGCGGGTCCCCTCTGGTGGAAGGCCAGGTAGAGGGCGGGTCCCCTCTGGTGGAAGGCCAGGTAGAGGGCGGGTCCCCTCTGGTGGAAGGCCAGGTAGAGGGCGGACCCCCTCTGTAGGAAGGCCAGGTAGAGGGCTGGTCCCCTCTGGAGGTAGGCGAGGTAGAGGGCGGACCCCCTCTGGAAGGCGGGACCCCTCAGGAAGGCAAGGTAGAGGGCTGGTCCCCTCTGGAGGAAGAGGGCGTGCCCCTTCCAAAAGGTTTGGAAGGCGGGACCCCTCTGGAAGGCCTTGAAGAGGAACCCCCCTCGGGAAGGAGTGGAGGAGGGCCCCCACAGGCAGGAGCGGAGGGCGTGCCTCCCCTGGAAGGTCTGGAGGGCGGGCCCCCTCCGGCAGGAACAGAGGCCGATCCCCCTCTGGAAGGAGCGGAGTGGGCTCAGGAACCGGACAGGGCTCGGGGACCGGAGTCAGTGCGGGTGCTGGAGTGCCAGGAGGAACCGGGTGGTACCCCAAACTCACCACCCCCACTCTGATTGTCCGCAAGGGAGGAGGCTGGTAGCTAGGGACCGGGGGCAGAGGCTGGTAGCGGGGGACCGGGGGCAGAGGCCGGTAGGGGAGGACCGGGGACAGAGGCTGGTAGCTAGAGACCGGGGAAAGATGCTGGTAGCTGGGGGCCGGGGACAGAGGCTGGTAGCTGGGGGTCGGGGACAGAGGCTGGTAGCGGGGGGCCGGGGGCAGAGGCTGGTAGCGGGGGGCCGGGGACAGAGGCTGGTAGCGGGGGGCCGGGGGCAGAGGCTGGTAGCGGGGGGCCGGGGGCAGAGGCCGGTAGGGGAGGACCGGGGTCAGAGGCTGGTAGCTGGGGGCCGGGGACAGAGGCTGGTAGCTGGGGGCCGGGGGCAGAGGCTGAGAGCGGGGAACCGGAGGCAGAGGGTGAGAGTAGGAGCGTGGAGGCTTAGGCCGGTCACAAAAGTCTGGTGGCACCGGCATGTAGCTCTCAGGCCAAAAGACTGTGGGGCTGAGCAGCTCAACTGCCCACTCGGCAAGGCGTCCTCCAACTCGGGCCTTGACGAGACAGCCCTGCGTGTACGCCCCACGATAGCCTCCTGCTCCTTCCTGCTGGGAATGTTCTCCCAGAAATCCATTGCTTTCATAATGAACCATAATAAATCCTCCAACTCACGGCTAAATTGATCGTCCGCTGGGTCCAATGTTGGTGCTATCATTCTGTTAGGGTTGAGGGTGCAGGCAGGCAGGTAGGACCCGGACGCAGACGGTTTAGGGAGAACAGCACTTTATTTATGCCTAAAGGCTAAGGCAAGGAACCAGGGAACTCAGGTGACAACAGGGAACAGGGAACAAGCAGGACGAACAACCACAAAACACGCCATGACAGCTGTCATCCGAGAGACTTTCCTCTCCACTGTCACTAACCGTCCTCTCGGTTTGCTTTTTCCCAGTCTGCTTGTCCTTCCCCGACCTGCCTGCCTTTGCCTCACTGCTTTTGCTTTTAGCCTTCCCTCGGCGTTTTGCTGCAGGCTTTCGCCTTCCTTCTGTTGCTTCCTCCTCCACCAACATCTCCTCCTCTTCTACCTGTTCCGCCCATGAGCTGCCCTCTTCTCGCCCCTGCACCTCACTGGCTTCACCTACCTCACTTTCTACTGTTTCCCCAGACTCAGCTGGTTTACCCTGCACCTCACTAATCTCACTCACCTCTTTCATATTTTCCTCCCCACCACTTCCTCCTATTGCCTCTTTAAGTTCCTCACTCAGCCCATTTTCTCCCACCTTTTTGTGTTTTTTACTTAGTTTTACCCCACTGAGCTCACACTCGCCCACTTCAATCTCAGCTGGCTTACCCTGTGCCTTGCTGATCTCGTTCACTTCTTCAACATTCTTCTCCCCACTACTGCTTATTATCTCTATATTTTCCTCACCCATCCCCCTTTCTCCCATTTTTTCATATTTTTTAATTCTTTTTTCCACACTCACCTCACCATCACCCAGCTCAACCTCACCATTGTGCACTCCTGCACCGTCCTCAGTGTCGCACACGGCAGCCCTGCACACCGTCTTGCGCGGTGCGGCGATCGGCCCCTCGAAAACCGCACTCGGCCCCACGACTGCACGCCCCTCCGTTGGGGCCCCCAACCGCGTAACCGAGATCAGCAAAGAGCCCCTCCTCCCCCGCTACAACCGGCGGAGCGGCGGGGGGCTCCGCTGCACTCCCCGGGCCAGGCGGAGCCGGCTCCCCGCGCCCCGGACAGGTCCTCACCGTGTGTCCCTCCACACCACAACCAAAGCATTTCATTACTGACGAGGAAGCAAAAATCACGTAATCATAATCATCTACTTTTACATGGAATCGAAGGTTGAGCTCTGCATCCCGATTGTTAAGTATCATATATATGTGTCTCCGGTGAGACACTACGTGTTTCATCAAGGGAGACTTAAACCCAGACAGGATCTCGGTGAGACGACTTTTCCATGTCTGGATAGCTCTCTACAGAGAAACTCGTCAGTAATAAAAGGAGGGACATTGGACAAAGTTATTCTTGTTGACGACAGCATCAGCGGCAGTACCTGCACAAACATTCCATTCACCGTGAGCCCCGTCTCAACGAGGCGGTTCACCTTCTCCACCTGGTCCAGGAAGAGGACTACGGCACTGTTCATCCGAGCGGCCGATTTTACACTGCCATGCCTGACTACCTCTCCCACCGCCAGCCCAATGTCCTCCACGCTACACGGGAAACCGGCACCAACTTTGATGCCATGTTTCCTCGTGAGCTGAGCGAAACCACCATTTACCATGGCGTCCACCCAAGACGCCGACCGGTGATTACGCCGGCAGGCACAACCCCACACACAGAAAACCTAAAACCGCCAGAAAACAAGTGCAAATAAAAAAACTATCACCAGTGCACTCTCATTAAATTATAATTCATTACAAAACAAAAATAAATCAAGTTTGAAACGCACACCGCTCCTGACTCACTCACACACGACTCACTCCCAGCATGCACCAGAGAGAGAGAGAGAGAGAGAGAGAGAGAGAGAGAGAGAGAGAGAGAGAGAGAGAGAGAGAGAGAGAGAGAGAGAGAGAGAGAGAGAGAGAGAGAGAGAGAGAGAGAGAGAGAGAGAGAGAGACAGACAGACAGACAGACAGACAGACAGACAGACAGACAGACAGACAGACAGACAGACAGACAGACAGACAGACAGACAGACAGACAGACAGACAGACAGACAGACAGACAGACAGACAGACAGACAGACAGACAGACAGACAGACAGACAGACAGACAGACAGACAGACAGACAGACAGACAGACAGACAGACAGACAGACAGACAGACAGACAGACAGACAGACAGACAGACAGACAGACAGACAGACAGACAGACAGAGGGAGAGGGAGAGGGGGGGAGAGAGAGAGAGAGAGCTGTAGGGAACACCACCACTACACCGGGGCCTCTGTGATTAATTTTCCCGTATCGATTGAGCAACGCGCTCTGATCAACAGTCAACCATGCAAACACTCAATCATCAGATACCGTGTCTCTCCATTCTCCTCCTCTTTCATATTCTGATGATCATATTTTTATTGATCGTTATTGATCGTTGAAAAGCATCTTTTGGAGAATGTGTATGTGTGTATGTGTGTATATGTGTGTTTGCAGAGAGAGAGAGAAAGGGAGACAGAGAGAGACAGGAAGAGAGAGAGAGGGAGAGAGAGAGAGAGACAGAGACAGAGACAGAGACAGAGACAGAGACAGAGAGACAGAGAGAGAGAGACAGAGAGAGACACAGAGACAGACAGTCAAAGAGACAGAGAGAGACAGAGAAAGAGGTGTGATTCAGACCCACATCTTGTAAATAAGTCTTCTAAATTGCAGAAATGCACATTTTACACACATTGACACAGACATTCACCCACTCATACATACATTCACACACACATTCACCCACCCATACACACATTCACCCATTCATGCACATATTCACCCATTCATGCACATATTCACCCATTCATACACACATTGACACACCAACCACGAAGTCGACCCCTCAGGGCGACAGCCAGCTCGTCAGGAGCAGTCATGGTGAGGCGTCTCCATGGCACCTCAGGGACACCTCGACACTTAGCTAGGAGGTGCCGGGCATCCAACTAGCAACCTTTAGGTTACCAGGAACTCACCGACTGGTTTATTGTAGAAGTTTATAGATACAATTCATATTACCTTGAGCTCCAGGCTGCCATGAGAGAGGAAAACTCTACCAAAGTGTGTGTGATGACGGCTTGTTCAACCTGCTGACCACTGATTGGTCAATGAGCAACAGTTTTGCAGCCTCCCCCAGCCCAAGAGTCCAATCAGCCTCAGACCATTGGATACTTCTGAGACCAGACATCAAACACACGCACGCACACATGCATACATGTACACTAATTTACATATACAAACACACACACATATACAGGCACACATACATACACACATATGCATATACATAGACACAGACGCACACAAACGCACACATACACAGACACTCACACATACATACACACACACGCATACACATACGGACAGACATATACATTTGCACACACATGCAGAGACACCCACAACCACACACATACATACATATATTGACAAACAAACATACTGACAAACATATACCTTTGCACACATACACACACACACAGACACACACACACACACATACATATACACACACACATGCACACAGACATTAATATAGAAGCATTGCTATTTGTAGCTAATGTGTTAACGTTTGTTTTGTTGTGTGTTTTGTGGATTTTGTTTGTACGTATAAATCACCAAAACATGGGAGTTTGTACCGACGATACAAAGCTTATGTTCGGGTTTGACGAGGAAAACAATTCAATTCAATTAAATTCAATTTTATTTGTATAGCCCTTAATCACCATTACAGTCTCAAAGGGCTTAACAGGCCAAATATTTGTGACACCCCCCTTTACCCATGCCCCCACACGGGCAAGAAAAAACTCCCTTGAATCAGCAAGGAAGAAATCTTGAGATGAAACGCAGTGTAGGGGAGCCCTTCTTCCAGGGATGGTCAGGAGTGCAATGGGTGCCACAATTGACATAGGTAAATACATGCACATCATATTAAAATGGTGATGGGGTTCTGGCCGGTTATCCATGAGGAGAGTCCAGGCATCCAGTCCAATACCCGCAACACGCTAGAACAGACAGAATAGTGAATTAGAACGGAAAAGTACATAGTGGGAATGTATAATGTAATAAGAAAAGCACAAGCAAACTGAGTAGTCGTCACTTCGCATCTGTCGTTTTCACACTCCAAATGCAAGATTATAGAGGTGCGTTTTGAGCTTTCCTTTGAATAGCTCCACAGAGTCAGCTTCCCTGATCACTGATGGCAGCCTATTCCATAGGAAGGGGGCTCGATAGGCAAATGCTCTCTGTCCAGCCGATTTCTTTTTAACCTTCGGCAGTGAAAGAAGGCCCGCTCCCGAAGACCGGAGGGACCGAGAAGGACTATAAGGAATAATCAGGTCCTTCAGGTAGGATGGAGATAATCCATGCAAGGCTTTATAGGTTAGCAATAGCACCTTAAAGTCTGATCTGAAAGTTATTGGTAGCCAGTGTAAAGAGGCGAGAATAGGTGTAATATGATCAAACTTTCTCGTTCTGGTCAGCAGTCTAGCTGCCGCATTGTGTACCAGCTGTAGACTTTTTGTGGTAGAGTTCGGTAATCCCGAGAACAGTGCATTGTAATAGTCCAGTCTTGACGAAACAAATGCATGAATCAGTGTCTCTGCATCCACTGCAGATAACATTGGTCTGATTCTTGCAATGTTTCTCAGATGGAAAAAGGCAATTCAGTTGGACAATGAAACACAGACAACAACATTTCCATATCTCCTTAATAGTCGGTTTCCTTTGAGGTGTTTTTATTTTCCATTTGGGCAGAAGACAAAAGGAGAGAGAGAGAGAGAGAGAGAGAGAGCGAGAGAGAGAGAGAGAGAGAGAGCGAGAGCGAGAGCGAGAGAGAGAGAGACTGCGGGTTTGAAGTGAGAGTTTCCTTCTGGAGATGGAGATGGCACCACAACATCTTTAAGTGTTCCTGAGGGCCTCAGTAATAGCTCCTTTCATCAGGGACCACACAAAGGGAGAGAGAGAGAGCGGGGGTGAGGGAGAAGGGGGGAGAAAGAGAGCGAGGGGTGAGAGGGTGGGAGAGAGGGGGGGGGATAGAGAGAGAGGGGGGGGAGTAACAGAGAGCTCAAGACAGAAAGAGAGAGAGTGATTGATTTTGAAAAAAATAATTATTTGCAGTTTCTTTCTTCAATATTTTACCTTTTAAACACAGACAAAAAAAACTTTAGATTATACAGCAATAATTAATAAATAAATAAACACACATTAAAACACAGAGTTAAAAAAGAGCTTCCCCTCCTGCCAAGGGCGTCAGTTTGTTTTTAGAAGTGGTGGGGACAATAACCATAAGCTTGAGTGTGGTCTGAAAAGTGCTGGGTACCCTTATGTAAGCTATTCATCCATTCAACGCTGCATTACAATATGCTCTACAGTGTATTGTCAGGTGTTGAAATTATTCGAATATTCGAATACTGGTTCGGAAAATTAGTATTTGAAGCTTAAATCAGTATTCGGAGCTTCGTTATTTTTTTTTTTCCACGTACGTGACTTTACCAGAGCGAGGGAGGCAAACTATAAGCATCAGCGACACCAAGCAGAGAAGCGAGAGAGGTGGAGGAAGAATAGATATCTTGTTTCCCTCTATTTTATAACACAACATTAGCGGGATCTCTGGAGGAAAAGTAATACTTAAAACCTTAGCTTAGTTGTTTGTTTACGTTCGCTGTACAGCGCCGCGCCAATCAACTGTGACTGGCTTGCTGCAGAGCGTGAGCGTCTTGGGAATACCCGGTCAATATAATGGATAAAACATGGACACATAAGACAATCAATATTCGGTATTTGTTATGGATTTATTGTACAAATTCCCTGAAAATATGGACGTTCCAGGATGAATTGAAAAGCTCCCGTAAGGGCTGATATGGCAGAGAACAGCTGATTTGGAACGGAGCAACAGCTGTTCGCTTTCACGGGGAAAAACTAAGGAACTTCAACCTACTTAGGCCTACTAATTAACGTTCAAAAGCTATTCAATCTTCACCAAAATATGCAGATACTGTCAAAATCGGTTCCAGGGAGTATATAAGGATTATTAATGTTGTTTTTGATGGTGTTTTTTTCTGGAACGAGTATTCAAATATTCGCTCGGAAAAACAAACGAGTATTCGAAGCCTGAAAAATGGCATTCGGGCCAGCCCTATGAAGATCCTATTCGAACAATAAAGTTGAAAACCACAGTTTGTGTTTTGGCTTGTTTTGCAAAACGGCGTTGGAAACACCAGGGTATTGGCTCGGGATATGTAGGCCTAATACTAATACACACAGGACAAAGAACAGTGTTGGCAATTTAACACTTATCTTGACATCAACAAAGTTTACCAGACAAACAATGCCAGACTGTAAAGGGGGTACGAAATGAAACGAGGTACTGAGCATCAGCCTTTTGAAGACGAGCAAGGGCTGCTGGTAGCATATGTTATGCTGCATTAAAAAAAGAAGAAAAATACAAAAACCCAGAGGAGAATTGCATCTGCCAAATCCTGACCACCAGTAAACACTTGCGAAGGACCAATGTAGACTTCACTCGTTACATCATAAGAAAATTGTCCGCAAATAAAATCCCCTTCAGTTTAGGATAATCACACAGGTTATGCGAGAACATATTTATGTCAGGATAGGCCTACCAGGCTCCAAGTCGTCACATATCTCAATCAGACAAAACCAACTATAACCACATTGGCATAGCAATCGCACCGTGTGTAGCTGCTACTAGCTGCAATCTAATCTATATATATATACGATGCATACTAACTGGAGCACCAACCAGAATCAGATCACAATCGCTTAGGACCGTGGGTAACCTTTAGCCAGGTCATCACGATTCACGAGCAAACAGAACCAGCAGCAAAGTTTACGTAAACCAATTTCTTACCTTATGTGGCCCTCCACATGCAGGCTAGATGACGTATCCATATCGATATCCTGTGTCACAAACATGCTTTTTATAGGAAGCAAAAGGACTGGCTATTATCTGAATAAAAATGTCAATTTTGGCTGTCTGTCTTGAAACTTCTCCAGTGCGTTCACACCAAACGCAACGGGACGACAAGATCCCATACAAAGTGAACGTATAGACGCGTATCTGGCAATTATTTTTGATTTGTCGCACCACACTTTCACCGTGCACAGGCGAGCGCGTTCACGAGGATTTGTCGAATTTCGCGTGATGACAGCCAATCAGCGTTCAACAGCGTGGCCACTGAGTGACATGTGTAACGTAACAGCCAATCAGCGTTCAACCGTCAAACTCAGCGCAGTGCAGTTCAGTTCCTGAACTCTTCCATTGTGCCCATTAATGAGTGGTACCTGAAGTCCACCCTGACTCTGGCCTTCGCCAGGACCCCAAACGGCCCAAGGCCTGCCTCCCCCTCTACCTGGTTCTTCCTGCTTTGTAAACCGCCATTTTGGCTTGCCCGACCACAAAATTCAACAAACACCATTTCTTTTAATTGTCCCTGTCGTAACCAGCACCAAAGATAAAAGCATCCTCTGACCAAACTTCTCCACCATTTAAAATATGGAAAAGGACTCTTAGTCTGTGATAGTCCAAATAGCAATGGACTAGAGTCTCAATTTTGCCATAGAATGGACAGTTCTCGGACACCGTAGGGTTGATTGAAACTATTCACAGCCAGAGCCCCCTTGCAGGATCCTCCACTGCAGGTCTCCGGGTTGTTCAGGGGAGGCTTGTAAAGGAGGCTCCATACAGGCACACCGCCCTGCAGCCTCTCCTTCCACACCGTGTCCCTCCGATTGCTCTGTTTGTGTTTGTGTGTAGCCACCTGGCAGTACTTATATCTACTTTTCCCTGAAAGTAACTGTAAATCCATCCTGGACTTGGAAAGGCCCATGGGTTTCACCAGTCCGGTCTGGTACACCGACAGTACGAGCTCTGGAAACGGATCCCCTTCGTCTGGTACATCCGCCCTGCTGAAGAAGTCCCTCAGCATCTCTCGCTCCTCACTGGTCAGTCTGCTATGATGTCTCTGGTGTGCCGGCTGGACCTCAGACCCAGGAGAGAAGCCACAGCCTCAGTGTTGTGGAGCCCGGGCCCTACCTCGTTCACCACCTGCCTCAGCACGACCACCCTAGTGGAGCGCAGGCGCTGGGCGAGGCCAGGGCTGCTGCCGTCTTGCACGTCCAGCCGAGCCCCGCACACGAGGGTCTCTTCAGGAGCCAGAACAGAGACGCAGCGGGCCCTAGTCTGTCCCATTTAAAAATAGTCCATGCTATGAAAACACCACGATAAAAAGGAGGCAAACTACACACACGAAAAAAAACACAGCTATCTGCCTTAAAATTATGCCTGTTACCTGTCTCCCGACGACATCATCGTGCCCCAAGAGGTACCACTAGATAAACTTTAGCCTGAAAGCAGCCACTCTGCTCCCCAGGTGAACTAACCCCTGCCCCCCCTCTTCTTTTGGAAGATATAATACACACCCAATGCAACTTGTCCCAGAAAAAGTTTAAAATAACCGTTTGCACTTTTTGCAAGAGCCCAGCAGGGGGTTCTAAACATTTCAGTCTATGCCACAAGGTGGACGCTACAAGATTATTAATACTTAGGACCCTTCCTCTGTAGGACATGTGGGGAGGCAGCCACCTCCACTTAGCCAGCTTCCCCTCAACCTTCTCCAGCACACGCTCCCAGTTCTTCCTTTCAGTCTGTTCATCCTCCATCCTCAGCCCCCCCGGCAGCTGGGGCAGACCCGCAGACCACCTCCCAACTGCCAGCGCTTCACTCTTGGCACAGTTCACTTTGGCAGCTGAGATCAACCCAAACGTTTCAACAATCTTGCCCAATGTATTAATGTCCTCCTGATTTTTCATAAAAATGATGATGTCATCTGCATAGGATGATGAAATAAAATTTAATATCAGAAAAAGAAAACTAAATCAGATAAAAACAGGCCATCATTAAAACAACAAACATTATGCAATATGGGTTCTATAGACAGTGAATACAACATACCAGACATGGAGCAGCCATGTCGAATACCTCTTTCTGTTTTAGAAGGTTTACACAGACTACCATTTATTTTTACAGAGGCCGTACCTTTGTAAAACTTTCCAAAGGTAGCGGTGCTCAACGTGATCAAAAGCTTTTTCCTGGTTTAAAGAAACCAGACCAGTATCTAAACCCAAAGAACTGGAGACTTCCAAAATATCCCTAATGAGTGATACATTGTCCACAATGGACCTGCCGGGCACCGAGTAAGTCTGAGACTGGTTCATCACCTTCTTCAGCTGGTTGGACAGGACTTTTGAAACCAGCTTGTAATCTACGCACCGAAGTGAGACGGGCCTCCATTTCTTGATCTCCTGCAGGACTCCTTTCTTGGGCAGCAGAGTGAGCACAGCCCTCCTGCAGCTCTGTGGGAGAGAGGAGTCCTCAAAGCTCTCTGAGAAAACCCCCAGCATGTCTTCCTTAAGTACAGTCCAGAAAACTCTGTAGAATTCAGAGGGCAACCCATCGATACCGGGGGCCTTAACCCCCTGTACACTCTGCAAGGCAGCAAACACCTCCTACTCAGTCAGGGGGCCCTCCAGCTCCCTGTTGGTTTCCTCTGACTCTGTGGGCAGGTTCTCACAGAACGAGTCAAAAACAGCATCATCCTCCTGGTACTCACTGCTATACAGCTTCACATAGAAATCCACCGCTCTGTTCCTGATGTCTGCTATGTCTGTGAGCTGCTGTCCATCCCCTGACTGCAGCGCATGGATCTGTCTGCTCTGGCCGTTCTTCTTCATCATCGCGGACCGCCGAGGGCCCGCCACTCAGACCCCGAGAGAGGAGTGGAAGTGCTATACCTGCGGCCAGAAGGGGACGTGTCCATGCCCACGGCCAGTCTGCGCGACGGGAGAGGAGGGTCCTGTGTCCGCACCACCTGCTGGTCCCACGAGCGGACTGAATCCCCAAGCCTACCAGTACGCGTGGAGCGGCACGTCACCCGCGCCCTACTCGACTCAGGGGGCGTGGTCACGTTCATCCGACCCGGTCTAGCGGACGGAACCTCTGGGCAGAGGGTCGACGTAGGCTGCATCCATGGGCAAACCGAGTCCTACACCACAATGCGGATCACCGTTTAAACCCCGATGGGGACCTTCACGGTTCGGGCCGGGCTGGTCCCGAACCTCCCTATGCCCCTTTTGATAGGACGGGACTGCCCGATCTTCACCAAACTATTAGGGGCCGAGCTTCTGGCACCCCAACGCCGACAACCTCGGACCAGACCCCGCCGGTTGCATGGTCGGTCTGCCTATATGGCCGCCCACCCGGCGCCATCCAGGTCCGACTCGGACGAGTCCCCCGACAGGCTCCTGAGAGAGGGGCGCGGCTGACACACGCCTCGTCCACGGTCTCCCTTCCTCCGGTGACACCGGACACAATGACCGCCTCCGAGCAGACACCTCCGCCAGACGGGAGGGAGACTCCACCCCTTATCGACTTTTCCGACTTCCCCCGGGCTGACGGGGGAGGCGCCGACAGGGGAGGTCAGTTCACCACCGCCTAGCTGGAGGACGACGCCCTCAGAAACGCCTGGGGACACGTACAGGTCCATGAGGGCCTATCCCGGGACTCTGTGAGTAACCGGCAGTACCCACACTTTAGCACCAGGGGGGGGTTGCTATACAGGGTGGTACAGAGGGCGGGGGAGGAGGCGGAACAGTTGGTCGCTCCGAGACCATACGTGAGCAAAGTCCTCGGTATGGCCCACACCCACCTTCTGGGGGCCCATCTTTATTTTTTATTTATTTTATTTAGGGCATTTAGCAGACGCTTTTATCCAAAGCGACTTACAATAAGTACATTTTTCATAAGAAGTGCATCAATATTTCGCTGTCGGTACAGAAAGGATGTTCATAGAACCAAGTGCAAGTACCATGAGCAGCTACTGCAGTTGCTACACAGTTAAGTACTATAATACAATACAATACAATACAGTGTACAATGGTGGCCAGAAGGGGGAGGGTGGCTTTGCAGTGTTGAGGTGGACTCTGAACAGGTGAGTCTTGAGTCTTTTTCGGAAGATAGTGAGCGACTCTGCGGCCCTGAGAGCGGCAGGGAGCTCGTTCCACCACTGAGGTCCCAAAACCGAGAAAAGTTGTGACTTTGCCGAACGGCCATTGCTAGCTCTTAGCGATGGCGGTTCCAGACGTCCAGCTGAGGTAGTTGAGCGGAGGGATCCAGCTGGGTTGTGCGGCTTTAGCGATGCTTGGAGGTAGGCAGGGGCAGTTCCATCGACTGCCTTGTATGCCAGTACCATCGTTTTAAATTTGATGCGAGCTACTACAGGGAGCCAGTGGAGGTCCCGGAAGAGGGGGTCATGGGAGAACTTCGGTTACTGTTGTTCGGTAGGTTGAACACGAGGCGCGCTGCTGCATTCTGGATGCGCTGCAAAGGTTTAATCAGAGACAGGAAGTCCAGCCAGGAGTGAGTTGCAGTAGTCGAGGCGGGAGATGACAAGTGATTGGACTAGAAGCTGAGCTGCTTCCCTTCTGAGGAAGGGCCGGATTCTGCGGATGTTGTAAGGTGCAAATCTGCAGGATCGGGTGACCGCAGTGATGTTTGCAGTGCAGGATAACTGATTGTCCAATATCACACCGAGGTTTCTGGCCGTTGGAGAGGGAGATACAGTGATGTTCTCGACGGTGACCAGTAAGTTCATGTGTGGGCAATCTTTCCCTGGGATTTGGAGGAGCTCGGTTTTGTTGAAGTTAAGCCTCAGGGGATGGGCAGTTGTCCAGGTGCTGACGTCCGCCAGACATTCCGATATGCGTGTTGCAATCAGGGTTTTATCAGATGAGGGGAAAGAGAGAAATAGCTGAGTGTCGTCAGCATAGCAGTGATAGGAAAAGCCGTGTGATGCAATTACCGAGCCCAGAGATCTGGTATAGAGGGAGAACAGAAGAGGCCCCAGTACAGAGCCTTGAGGGACACCAGTTTCAAGCGTGCAAGGTTTGGACAAGGAGCCATTCCATGTCACTTGATAGTTGCGGTTCATCAGGTAGGATGTGAACCAGGAAAGAGCAGATTCAGCGATGCCAAGTTCGGCAAGAGTGGCAAGAAGGATCTGGTGGTTCACTGTGTCAAATGCTGCGGACAGGTCGACAGCATCTAGGGATGGATAAGACGAGGGATAGAATTCTGAACAGGTTTTACTGTCCGGGGATGAAAAAGGACGTAGAGGATTACTGCCGGGCGTGCCCCGAGACCCTCAGTACGGAATCCCCTCATTCCCATGCCACTAATAGAAGTCCCGTTCGACCGGCTGGGGCTAGACATTGTAGGCCCCCTCCCCAGGACTAGACGAGACCACCGCTACATCTTAGTTATGGTGGATTACGCCAACCGCTACCGAGAGGCAGTTCCTCTCCGTGCCGGAGGGAACTAATGATTTTATTTAGCAGGGTGGGGATAGTCAGGGAGATCCTGACGGATCAAGGATTATGACCCGGGTTTTAAAAGACCTCGTTAGTTTGTTGCAGATCCACCACCTCCGGACCTCCGTCTACCACCCCCAGACCGACGGGTTGGTGGAGAGGTTCAATAAAACCCTGAAATCCATGCTAAAGAAGGTCATGGAAGTAGATGGAAAGAACTGGGACCAGCTGCTCCCGCACGTCCTGTTTGCCGTCCGAGAAGTACCCCAGGCTTCCACGGGATTCTCGCCCTTCGAACTCCTCTACGGCCGGCGACCAAGAGGGCTGCTCGACATCGCCAGGGATGCCTGGGAGAGCCAACCGTCCCCCCACCGCACCGTCATCGAGCACGTTGAGCAGATGCAAGGCCGGATGGCACAGATCTGGCCCGTGGTCCGGGAGCACCTCGGACGAGCCCAGCAAGCCCAAGCCCGAGGGGCCCAACTCCGCACCTTCAACGCAGGGGACCAGGTGCTAGTCCTCGTCCCGACCATAGAGTGCATGTTCCTGGCCGAATGGCAGGGTCCCTTTGTCGTCATCGACGGGGTCGGCGACGTCAACTACCGGGTACGGCAACCGGGAAGACGCAAGGCCGTCCAGATTTACCACATTAACCTACTGAAGAGGTGGCAACCATCGACTGCCCCGCGGGAACCCGTGTTCTTGTCCCTGTCAGCTGAGCCCCAGCCAAACCCAGGACATGAAGGAAGTGGTCCTCCAGCACCTGGACGTCTTCTCTGAGCGGCCCAGGAGGACCACGACCGTCAGCCATGACATCAGGACAGAGCCGGGAGTCCGAGTCCGGCCCTACCGTATTCCGGAAGCGCGGCGGGCAGCCATCCGAATGGGGGTCACAAACATGCTGGGGATGGGGGTCATCGAGGAGTCCCACAGCGCTTGGTCCAGTCCGGTGGTCCTGGTCCCCTAACCGGACAGAATGTACCGTTTCTGTAACGACTTCCTGAAGCTGAACGAAGTGTCGGCCATCAATGCCTACCCCATGCCCCGCATAGACGAGTTGATCAAACAAAGGGATACTGGCAGGCCGAGAGAAGACGGCGTTCGCCACCCCTGACGGGCTGTACACGGTCCTCCTGTTCGGGGTGCACGGGGCACCCGCGACCTTCCAACGGATGATGGACCCACAGGGAATACGCCGCCGCCTACATAGACGACATCGTCATACACAGCAGCACCTGGGACCTACACCTACGTGCCGTACTGGGAGCGCTCCGAGCCGCCGGCCTCACGGCCAACCCCAAGAAGTGCTGCCTGGGCCTCGAAGGGGCGTCCTATCTGGGCTATCGGGTTGGGAGGGGCAGCGTGAAGCCGCAAGACGAGAAAGTACAGACCATCCGGACCTGGCCCCGGCCAAGAACGAAGAAACAAGTGAAGTCGTTCCTGGGACTCGTGGGATAGTACCAACAGTTCATCCCTGCGTTCGCGACACTGGCCAGCCCCCTCCACGAGTTGACGTGGAGGGCTCTACCCGACCGAGTTGAGTGGACGGAAAAGGTCGAGGAGGCTTTCTCATGCCTCCGACAGGCCCTCTGCATCGAGCCACTCCTGATCACCCCGGACTTCAACCTCCCCTTCGTCGTCCACACCGACGCATTCGATTTTTTCACAGGTCCGGTCAGGCGAGGAGCAACCGGTGACCTATATCACCCGGAAACTCCTGGCCAGCGAGAAAACCTACTCCACCGTAGAGGAGGAGGTGCTGGCGATAAAGTGGACCCTGGAGAAGCTCCGCTACTACCTCCTTGGACGCACCTTCACCCTGGTCACAGACCACGCCCCCCTGAAGTGGATGGCCACGGCCAAAGATACCAACGCCCGAGTGACGCGCTGGTTCCTGGCAGTGCAGGACTACCACTTCCAGGTGGTCCATCGGCCCGGACGCGCACACGCCAACGCAGACGCACTGTCCCGGAGGGACGCCTGCCTAGGTCTTTCCCGGGGAATCCCCGACTTGTAGCTGAGGGTGAGGGTACGTGGCAACCCCGATCAAACTGGGGGGGGTCGAACCACTCCAGCACCGGGGACAGCGCCCTCTCCGCGGACAGGTAGTCCAAGGGAGGTATGTGCCATTCAGTTCGGCGGCGCAGGAGCGCGCATCAAGCGCACCCGGGCAATCACGGACATTGGGATCACCTGGGGAGGGAGATGGCAGAGGCCTCTTAAGGACCTCTTAAGCACGCACCAGACGGGGGAACAGCCGAGTTGGAGAGACGCGGTAGGAAGAGATCGCACAAACGCAGACTAACGCCAATACGCTTCCCCCCCCCAGGACTGAGTGGGAGAAGACGGGAGCACTAGAGACGCCGACCTCGCAGCCGGACCCGCCCCGCAGACGGCCCATTATACCCCCTGAGAGGATGAACTTATGTTGACTTTTGTTTTACCTTCTTTTCCACGTGAGGCACAAATTAAAATCGTTGACCCGCAACCCTTGTTAGTTTGCGTGTATGCTGCGTGTGTGTGAGTGGAGGGTAGTGTGTGTTTCGAGGGGAATCGGGGACCTGTCAGATTTATATATTTATTTTTCTGAGAAAGACAAATGTGCAACTGGGGTCTAGCTTCCTTCAGGCTGGTGTGTGTTGTGTGTGTATGTGTATGTGTAAATGTATATGTGTGTATGTGTTTGTTTGTATATGTGTGTGTGCATGTGTGTATGTGTGCGTGTGTGTGCATGTATGTATGTGTGTGCATCCGCTTTGTGTGTATGTGTGTAAATGTATATGTGTGTATGTGTATGTTTGTTTTAGTGTGTTTGTGTGTGTATACGTGTGTGTATGTATGTGTGTGTGCATGTGCTTTTCTGTGAGTGTGTGTGTGTGTGTGGTTTTATGTATTTGTCTGCATGTGTGTTTGAGTGTGTGTTTGAGTGTATGTATGTGTGTGTGCATATGTGTGTGTGTTTGTGTATGTATGTGTTTTTCTGTGCGTGTGTGTGTGAGGGTATGTGTGTGTGTGTGTGTGTGTGTGTGTGTGTGTGTGTGTGTGCATGTGTCTTTTCTTTGTGTGTACGTGTATGTGTGTGTGAGGGGCGTGTGGCTGTGTCTGCGTGTGTGTGTCTGTGTGTGTTTTTGTGTGTGTCTGTGTGTGTGTGTCTGTGTCTGTGTGTGTGTGTGTGTGTGTGTGTGTGTGTGTGTGTGTGTGTGTGTGTGTGTGTCTAGTGTGCCCCTCTCTGTGGACTCTCCATCATACAGACCTGGAGGGTGGTTTGCTGTTCGCTCCGGCCGTGATATATGATGGGTGAGGTAATGGGGGAGTAATGGGGGAGTAAAGGGAGAGTGGGTTCCATTGTCACAGTATAACTCTAGGGGAGGGTGTTTGCGTTAGTGTATGTGTTTGTGTATGTAAGCACTTGTAACGTGTGTTTATCGTGTATCCAAGAGAACGAGAGAGAGAGAGAAAACGAGAGAGAGAGCGAGAGAGAGAGTATGTATACATACTGTAGGTATGTACGTGTGTGCGGGGTAGTGATGATGTTCGGGTCCCTCGGTGAGCTCACACAAACGCTCAGGTGCATCTCTGTAGTTTGTATGTGTGTGTGTGTGTGTGTGTGTATGTGGGAGAGGGGTGGCGTGTGTTTGTTTAGGGATGTGTGCGTATGTGCGCGTGTGTGTCTGTGTGCGTCAATGTGTATGTGTGTTTGTGTGTCAATTATGTATATGTATTTGTGTGTGTGTGAATGTGCATGTGTGTCCGTGATGTATCCCTCTTTGTGGACCCACAAATGGATCAACCCCCACTCCTCCCTCCCCCCCCTCCCCACGGCAACAGTAACCAGGTCTACCTCGTTGCCTAAGTGACGCAGAGAGACATTAACTTCAGTTGTTGCCGCGGCGATGATCACGAAACAATCAGAGCGTTAATAAGAGTTTTTTTTCACTCACTCCCTCTGTGTTAATTGAGATGTGAGATGGAGGTGAGATAAGTGATTATCTCAGGATCCTGGAGGAGAGAGAGAGAGAGAGAGAGAGAGAGAGAGAGAGAGAGAGAGAGAGAGAGAGAGAGAGAGAGAGAGAATAAGTGACTAAGTACTGGTACTTAGTCACCTATTATTTAAACTTTACACTTTATAATTTATGTTTTTTATACTGTCTTTTTATACTGTATTTTGTTGGTTCTGTTTTTTTCTGTTTGTCTTTGCTTCAGCATTTACCTTGGAATTGACTTTAGCGTTTACTTTAGGATTTACTTTTGCGTCTTTGTTTGTCTCCATTCGTCCTTTGTATTTTTATTGTATCGTATCTTACCTTGTGGTGTTTCACTGCTGCTGGGCTGTTTGAACAAAGGAGTTTCCCCTCTGGACGATTGATAAAGATGTCATCTAATCCTATCTACCTATCTTGTTATCAATCTATCTACCTGCTAGCATACCCTGTCACAACACCAGTGTGGGAACGACTTTAAGATGAGTCACAAGACATCTCCGTCTCAGACTCCAGGAGGAAGAAGTGTCGGTGATTCAGGGCGGGATGTCAGACAAATTTGTGCTAAATGTGCAGGAGGAAATGTGCGAATAAAACAAATCTTATGATAGCAAACTGAAACACACGAGAAAGAGAGCAGGTTTTAAAAGGCTTAGTTCATGTCTTTAGGGACTTTGTCAAATTAGCATAGATAGCATAGCATAATAAAGTTGTTATGTATCTGTGCAAGAGAGAAGACATCTCTGTGGATGATGGGACAGATCGATGAGGGGTGATGCAACTCCCCGGACTGGATCAGTAAACTAGGCGAACCATGAATATTCAAAAGGCAGAGAGCCCCCCCACCCAAAAGAAAAAGGAAATCAGCAACTTGTGGAAGGGTTCTGTTGCCATGACAACACTTTCCTCCACAGTTGGATTTGATGCCTTCCAAGGAAGAATTCTCTCTCTCTCTCTCTCTCTCTCTCTCTCTCTCTCTCTCTCTAAATGTTTAAAATTTAGCATTCAAACAAAGCTCTTTTGAATCGCATTGAATAATTGAACAGAGAGTGCGCACGACAGAGGGAAAGAGAGCAAGAGAGGGAGCGAGAGAGAGACGGACAGACAAAGACAAAGACAGAGAGACAGAGAGTGGGAGAGCGAGAGAGAGACAGACAGACAGAGACAGAGAGACAGAGAGAAGGAGAGTGAGAGAGCGACAGAGAGGGCGAGGGTGAGAGAGAGAGCAGGAGATAGAGTGAGAGACAGAGACAGACAAAGGGCCCTATTTTAACGGTTTGAAACGCAAGTGGGAAGCGCAAAGCGCAAGTAGCTTTGTTGGCGGTTCTACGGCGCTATCGCTATTTTACAGGCGGATAAATGACACTTGCGTCGCGGCGCAAGTGTCAAAAGGGTTGGTCTGAAGCAGCCTAGTTACCCGTAGGTGTGGTTTGGGCGTAATGTCCAACAAACCAATGAGAGTGCCAGCTCCCATCCCCTTTAAGAGCCATGAGCGCATTTGAATCGGACGAGTTCATATTTTGACAGCGCGTCTGCAGTCTCCGATGAGACAAATGCACATGAATTTCAAACTGCAAATGGCTCAGTTTATTGACAAATAATATGGCCTAATTCACACATGGAATAAGGGGTTTTCTTCCACAACTTCAGAAATACTGAGTCCTCAAATAAATTTCGGCAAAGAAAACGTATATGATGTAACATGTGATATGCGGTAACTGTGGTTCTATTTAATGATATACGCAATACATTATAAACATTGTTTCTTATCAGTATTGTATGCTATCCTAATATGCATGTGTCCCCGCGGTAATAGACATTGCCATTGATTTTATTATGCGTTACGTTTTTAGTTTGCGTGTGTTTAAACAGAGCACACACACACGCATTCATTCATTCTTTACACTCACTCGCGGTAAAACAATGTTTTTCACGATCAAATACTCATCAATCCTAAAAGTTATGGGCATGTAGGCCTACACGATGTCTCTGTCAAGAAAATATGTGTTTGCTGTACGGTGTTTGCAGATGCATTGATTTAAAAGTACAACTTATTACCGCTGCATCAGCTGTTCTTTCCCAAATAATTTACCAAGAATGTGCGGCTAGGTAGATGGGAGAAGCAAAGTGTATGCGCGAGGTGCACAAGCAATCCGTATGCATCGCATGCGCATGTATGCATGCGCCCTTAAAATAGCATCTGAACAACGCGCCACTGACTTTAAACCAGGTATTTCCTGGTCAGTAGCGCAATGGTATTCAGAAACGGCAAAATACCGTTTGCGCCAGAACACGCCTCCTCCTTCCGCCGAACCGCCCCTTGGGGCGCATGATCAATCCCTAATTTACCGGCGAGTGGCGGTGGTGGGAAAAGAACGCTCTGCGCCAGTTGTAAACTAGCAACGACACATGCGCCAGTGACTAAGTCACTTGCGCCGGATGCAAGATAGGGCCCAAAGACAGAGAGAGGGAGAGAGAGAGCGAGAGCGAGAGAGCAAGAGACAGAGACAGAGAGAGAGACAGAGACGGTCACAGCATCTGCTCAAACTGCCACCCCAGTTGAGTCAGCTAACAGACTTGGCAGAACAGATTCCTGGACTTGAAAGTATTTAATATCTATTCGTTTTTTATTTAAATATGAGATACCAGTACACAATGCAGATATATTTTCAAACTTTGTACAGGAAACCACTTTTGAAGAAAACAGAATGGTACACAGAAATTACGAATAATAATATAATACATATATTATAATACAAATATTATGTATATTAAATAATATAATATAATCATACTAAAGAATATAAGACCATTGTTACCATGGGGGCTCTGGGGGGGGGGGGGGGGAATAAATATATATTATCCAGCCAATGGCCATTTCTCAAAACACCATCACCTGCTTGGAACCATGAATATGAATTATTATGAATGATGTTCCTTCTTGTAAATAACGTCCCTCATATCACACATTACCTTACCTTTTGCACCATTTAGAATTTATCTATTGTAAATTTTACGTATTTTATTTAACCTAATTTTCTCATTTTGTTATTTAGGGTTGGAGATAAAAGCAATTTGGATTCCCCTGGCACATATTTTGAAATTGACTATAAAGTTGACCATATAAAATAAAAATGAACCAAGCTGGACACAGGGGAACTCATTGGAAGCCAGGCAAACTTTGGTGATGGATAGTTTAATTTTGTTTCATCTCAAGAAAAGCTCCATCTCTGTCCAAGATAAAAAATGTTCTATGTGTTTGTGAGAGTTTGCTGTATGTGTGTTGTTTGTTGAACAAAGCATATGCAAAATCGAATAGTTGCTTACGTTTTTTGTGGCTGGATCCCCCAGATCTGTTATCCCCTCCCCATGTTAATATAAAGAGCACATTCGAAGGTAGCGAAAACAAGACAATTCTCATAGTCTTCGGGATTATACACAAATTGGTCGGGCTTTTGCAGTCATTTAGCCCAAACTGTCAGTCTCAGGCTAGCCTCTTCATTGCCCATTTTCATAAAAACATATTTCAATTATCTTGCATTGAACACCATGTAAGTGTAGTATTATTGTCCATTTTTGTTCTTTTAAATTTTTTTGGTTCTATATATAGATAGTCAATAGATAGTTGAATTGTACAGCACTTTGGTCAACTTTTGTTTTCAAAAGGCTCTGAAATTTAACAATTTTGCTACATTATGACTCATCGAGTCGAAATAGCTGATGCGTTCAAAGAAAAAACCTCCACGCTTTTAAATGTCGAATGCAGATTACCAACAAAAGCGTTTCACCTGTAGTTTCAAAACTCTAATCATGGAAACGTTTTTTCTCTTTCCGTTGAATACATATTTTGATGTTCCTTTTCAAACGCACCTGAATACAACAAAAAAAGCTATTTCACAGTCTTCGTACTCTTCTACGGGAACAATCATTCGGTAGAGTTCGTGAGGCACTCAATACCCCGGCCTGGCCACTTGTAGTGAATGACAAACACAAAGCAAAATTTTTACAAACCCAAAAAAACACATTAAGCGACCAATAACAATAAAATGTTCCCTCATGAATGGTTTCACACTCAAGGACACACAAAAAAAAACACACAAACATTTGTAGGCAAAACCTGCACAAACACAAAGACGATATATTTACACAAGTACAACGGAGTGATCCATCTCTAACAAAGCTTCACTCAGACACAAAGTCACGATGAGCAAGACTTAGCACACACAGGGAGAAAGAGGGGGAGACAGAGGGGGAGAGAGCGAGAGAATGAGGGAGATTGGTAGGGAGAGAGAGGGAGGAGAGAGAGAGAGAGGGAGAGGGAGAGACAAAGGGGGGGGGGGAGAGGTGAGAGAGAGAGGGGGAGAAAGGGTCGGAGAGGAGGGAGAGGGAGAGAGAAGGAGAGACAGAGA
Source organism: Gadus chalcogrammus (assembly GCF_026213295.1). Taxonomy (NCBI): domain Eukaryota; kingdom Metazoa; phylum Chordata; class Actinopteri; order Gadiformes; family Gadidae; genus Gadus; species Gadus chalcogrammus. The sequence goes on from NC_079418.1 coordinate 7,388,933, forward strand.
GGGAGATGGAGAGGGGAGAGAGAGAGGGGGAATAGAGAGAGAGAGAAAGAGTGACACAGCGCATAGATTATAAATCACCCAAGATTCCAGAGACTCAAAACCCACGATGCAGTTTAAGGCGAAACAGACACACCAAACTATCCTCACATAAAAGCTGCATTTCCCATCTTTTGCACAACGTCCCATTGTATGCATTTATTTAAAAGGGAAATGCACATCAATTGACATTTTTAGTTTACACTCAAAATCTTAATTTGCCAGAGTTAGAAAAACAGCTTACTTTCATCTGTAGTCCATATACATTCGGTGTGATTTAAACTGAGACTTTTCTTCAGAATAGTAGTTTTTGGAGAATGTCCTTAGCCTTCCCAAAAACGCACAACCCCAACACACGGATGCTAGATAGCATTGATAGCTAGCATTGCTCCGAAGCCAAACCCGCCTGTGTGTCGCATGCAGCTAGCATTTAGCATCTAAATGCTTAATGCTAACTTGATGCTACACATGGCTACACACGCTAGCATGTCGGGAAATCAAACACACACACAGAACACACCAAAACACAGGAAGTCGAACGGAGTGATTCAATCGGGATCTGCCTTAAAGGGGTAGGGAGAGAAAGAGGGAGGGGGGAGAGAAAGGAGAGAGGAGAGAGAGAGCGAGAGAGAGAGCGAGAGAGAAAGAGAGAGGAAAGAAGCAGAAGAAGGAGAAGAAGAAGAAGAAGAAGAAGAAGAAAAAAAGTAGCGTAGCTTAGCTTAGCGTAGCGACCGATCCCGGACCCCCTGGTGTCTTTTTTCCAAAATGTAGCTTAGTGTAGATAAGCTTAGCGTACCGATCTCGGACCCTCTCATGGATTTTCCAAAACGTAGCTTTGTTTAGCTTATCCTAGCTTTCAGTTCATCCCTGCGCCGCTGCTGACCGCCGTATAGCTCACCTTATACATGGTGGTGCTTGTAGCCCCGCCTCCTCCATGTCCAGCCGTGGTGGTGGTGGTGTACCCGTCCTCCCCTCCCCCTCCTCCTCCTCCTCCCCCACCGCCCGGGAACCGGCGCCTTATCGACCGCCTCCCGGCCTTCCGCACGTAACCGGGACAACAGCACCCACAGGTGGCCAGCAAGGCGCCGCGGAACCGCGTGTTCATGAAGCAGTAGATCAGCGGGTTCACGCACGCCGACGAATACGACAGCAGGTGGATGAACGAGATGGGCGCGCCGGACAGCGCCCGGTGGGCGGAGCCCAGGTCGAAGGCCTTCCAGGTGTTGGCAGAGTACAGCGGCATCCAGCAGAGGAAGAAGAGCGCCACGATGACCATCAGCATGCGGATCACGCGCTTTTTTGCCCGCCATTTGGATTCGGAGGCGTTGGCGCGGGCTTGTTCGCGACGGAGGGCGTGGGAGTTGAGGGTGGAGGGGGCGGTACAGGAGGGGGGGGTGGGGGTGGGGGTGGTGGGGGAGGGGGCGAAGCCTGGGGCAAGGCCCACCTTCTTGGGGTGCACCTGGATGTAGCAGCCGTCGTTGTCGTCATGGTTACTGGTTCTGCCGTTTTTCGTCAGGGCTGTGTGGGGGTGGTGGGATGTGTGTGTGTGTGTGTGTCAATATTGGACAGAGGTGTGTGTGTGTGTGTTTGCGTGTGTGCGTGTTCGACATTGTTCAGACCAGAGACAATATTGTTAAGGGGAATTAAAGTGTGTGTTTGTTCGACAATGTTTGGAGGAGGGTAAATATTGCCCGCGGGGGGGGGGGGGTATGAATGAGAGGTGTGTGTTAAGGCGATGGTGTTTGTAGATAGGTTGGTGGGTTGGTGGGAGTCCAAGAGAAGGAAAGAGAGAGAGAGAAGGAGCAGCGATCAAACAGATTGAGATTACAATCAAAACCAGACTTATTATGTACTTACATTTAGGGCGTTTAGCAGACGCTTTTACCCAAAGCGACTTAAACGGTTAGTACACCCATTAACACCCCGACGGCGGAGTTGACCAAAGTCAACCACAGCCAGCTTGTCAGTGTGAGGAGCTGTCAGGGTGAGGCGACTCGCTCCTCTCTAGGAGGAGTGGGGATCCAACTAGCAACCTTCAGGTTAAAAGTCAACCAACTCTATCTGCTTAGCGAAGCCGACCCCACTTAAACTTAAGATGTTACCAGCGTTTGCATTCATATACATCCCTATGTTCGCCTGACAGTCCCTCTCACTCTCTGTCTGTCTCTCTCTCCCTCCCCCTCCCTCCCTCCCTTCACCTCTCTCTCTGTCTTTCTCTCTATCTTCATCTTTCTCACCCCCTCCCTCCATCCCTCTCTCTCTGACTCTCATCTCTCTGTCCCTCTGTCTCTTCCCCCCCTCTATCTTTCTCTCTCTCCCTCCCTCTATCTCGCACTCTCATTCCCTCTCTCCCCCCATTCTCTCTCTCTATCGCCCTCTCAGCCCTGCTCCCTCCCTCTCTCCCCCCCACCCTCTCGCTCTCTTTCCCCCCAATCCCCCCTCTCTCTCTCTCTCTCTCTCTCTCTTTCTCAACACTTAGCAACAGGCGTTGGGGAGCGGTGAGCTATTTCAGCATGTTATATCCTCGGTGAGTCACATGCATCAGGAACTCCAGGATTGCCATGGAAACCAGGGACGCAGGTGGATGCTATCTTTGCTAGCGCAGGTGAAAGCTATAACTGAAACCGCGTCATTCTGACGGTGAGTTGGTGAATCTATTCATGGGGACATTTTTTTAAGGAAACTCGTTTCTTTATTTGAAATACCTCAGCGGCAAAGTAAAGAAAATGGATTTTCATTTTCTTTTTGATTTTGTTATTTATTTTTATTGCATGCATTTTTCTTTTCTTTGCTATCGTTTTCTATTACTTATCTATTTTCTTTCATTTATTAATATTTATTGTATGCATTTCTTTTTACTTTACCTATTTTTTCTTTTACTTTTCGATTTTATTTTATTATTTCTGTTTATTGTAGGCATTTTTTTAACTAACTTTGTTTTCTTTTAGTGATCTATTTTATTATATTATTTCATGTTATTTTATGGGAAGAACTTTGAGTCTGTCTCATGACAAATATGGATGAGGATCATTCATATTTGTTGATATCGATACCATTTCTGTTATTCCTTAAGGAGCTGAGTCTTTATCGATACCACTATCAATATTTCTATTAATTGTTGTGATGATGACACATTTTTAGTGATGAGGAAAATATTAAGGAAATACATAATTTTATTTTAAATGACATCAGTAGTTCTACCTATACATACTAAAATTATTAGAATACTATAGAACTGTATTAGTAATACAGATACATGAGTAATACAGTATTACTCATGTTTCTCACCAAATACTAAATTTACCTTTTCTTTATGTTACATTTGACCGCATCATGATAGCCAAACAGTCGTTTTACTGAGCCAATCTCAACACATCATCACGCAGCACATCTGAAACTTTATTTTCTTTTTAAGATAATTGGCTTGTATGCTGCCGATTACAACACCGATTTCACAATTGGATAACCCTACAATTTTTAACTGACGGGACTAGCGACAAAGTCTGTGTGTGCGATTACCGCTCGTACTTTGAGTGGATGATTAAGACGGGCCCATCTGTGGTGCGACAGGAGAAAGAGGACACAGAGTCTTTTTAACTCAGAGACAGTCGAAGGTACTGCATTTGGCCTTTAGTTGATGCACAATGCTAATGTGCTTGGCCATTGAGGTTGTGTTCCCCACTTTACAATAAATAATTTTCGCGCTTTTCGCCCGTTCAGCCATCCTCGCAAGCAAAGTTAACTGCCAGACTTCACTTGTTTTACTTGTAATACCTGTTTGCTTACAATTCCATTCAAAAACATTGGTGGACACGCTGCAGTGATTGGATTGATTTGATTAAATGCCGTGACGCGACTCAAGGGACACAACATTATGTTACAGGACCTACGGGACAAAAAAAATAATAATTGAACGACGGGACGGGAGTCGATGGTGGTATCGATAAGCCCAAACATTAATGATTTTTGGGTTTTGAAAAAAGTGTAACCGTGTCCTTGATAGAACCGGGTTTCGATCCCCATCCCAAATGACAAGTGCTTATAGTTGCCTTGACTATTGAATAATAAAAACGTTTTGCTGGTCTGTTTCTCCATCTTTTCCCAGAGTCGCTTGTTTAGACTTGATGCTTACAGCGAATCGTATCATATGCGCACCATAAGGGGCGGAGTGGGGCACTTTTTCATAACGGGAGCTTACCGTACCGGCCTTGCGCTGAGTTGTTGGCATTTATTAAGAAATCCTGATGGGGGAGGGGGGTGGAGGCTGCGGGGGGTTGTTTGGCAAGGAATCCTGACAGGGGGGGGGGCAGGGGAGAGGCCCGGGGATCTGTCATGAATTTTGCAATTGGTCGTTCGCGTGACCTATGGTACAGCGGCCGCCAGGGGGTGCCCGCGGCCCAAATTACTGCCGCGGCCCACATAAATGGACCGGCCCATGGGGAAAACTCCCGATCTTTCCGAAGGCCACTCCGCCTCTGCGTACAGCATTTAAAGTCGCCCTTTCAAACAAAGCATGAGGAATCTTATGCCGTGAAATGTAAACCATTCACGAGTATGACATTCCAATTTCAAGTAAACAATACTGTTTGTTTATGCATAACAAACTCGCTGACGCAAAACTTTTCAACTTCAATAATTTGTTTTTTCTTGCTTTTTTCTTATCTACTGATTTGCATTTAGATTAACTTTAAGGGATGGAATACTGAACAGAATACTTGGGATGGATGAGGTGTTTGTTAGGTAGAATTTTTTTGTCAATTTTCATCAGCTTTTAGACTCTTAAAGGCACCCAGTGCAACTTTCGAGGCTTAAAAATAAACATTCAATTTCTAGTCTTTTTTACAACAATGCCGCCATTTTCTTTATTTTTTGTAACCTACAATAAATAAAGCAGGCTTCCAGTCAATGGAAAAATGGCTTCTCCCCACCGGCGATTGTTGTTGTTTACGATTTTCTATCAGTTCTCACCACACAGCGACGTCTCATCTTTGCTCCTTGAATGTCGATATGTAATGGTATGGAGTTATTGAAACTTACTACGTGTAAAAAAGACTAGAAATTGAATGTTTATTTTTCATTGAATGTTTACATAAAGTTGCACTGGGTGCCTTTAAAGTATCAAGCCATAAGCTGTGTTTTTCCAGTCTGTTTTGTTGAAAGTGTCTTTCGTTTTTGTTCATTTTCTTTAACGAATACTGTTGGTTATTGTACCGAGGAGGTGAATGGCTAATAGTTAGCGACAGGTGGCATCTACAGCTAGGGTTATATAAGCTAAACACAAATTGACAATTACCCCGCCCAACACAATTTTCTGTTTCTAGAAAAATATATAAATAACATTGTATTCTCTTTTTCTGTATGCAAACGTGGTGCGTGCACCATCAAAAACAGACAAGGTGTTGTTCCTAACCTATGGTGTCTGGGTTGTTGTTGACCTCAAACTGGATGCCTCGATACAGCTCTCTGGAGATGAGGCCGTAGGCGGTAATCATGACCACGCCCGGAACGAAGAACAGCGTCAGCAGCAGCAGAACGTACCTGCAGGAGAGAGAGAGAGGAAGGGAGGGAGGGAGGGAGAGAGAGAGGGGGAGGGGGTGGGAGGGAGGGATAGAGAGAGGGGGTAAGGGGAGGGAGAGAGAGATTGGGGGGAGAGGTATAGTTAAAGAGGGAGACAATGAGAGAGAGAGATAGAGAGAGACAGAGAGAGAGAAAAGAGCCGGCGAGAGTTAAAAGGACAGAGAAAAAGCAAGTCTTTTTTTAGGCCTTATGGTCGCAAATGACAACAAACAGGAAATAGACGACCGAGTGATTCATGAGATACACCAAGATCAACAATGGCCGACAAGCCCTTTGGAGCAACTGCACAATTTATTTAAGCAACCCCCTTTATCACTATGTGCAATAACCCCCTGACATCTTGAATGTATTTACTGTTTTGTTATGTTTGTTATGCGTCTATTTAGCATGGAGCCGACTGTGAACATTTCACTGCAATGTATTGTGTATGTGACAAATAAAATCAATTGAGGCCGAGCAAAATAATCAAAGCAGTCCAATTAAAATGATCGCAAATATTGCTGCATGAACAAGTTTTACGGAAATAACAACCAAACACACTCTCTCTCTCTCTCGTTTTTTTTTCTGTGTCTCTCGCATGAATATATTAACCGTGGAGCACCGAATTAATTCATCTTTGATAACCAGAGGCGCTACGGTCAATCTGTTCGGAAATGCATTCTAAAAAAGGGTACCATGTGTGTTTTTCCACTTCATGATGGGGAAAATGTTTTTTGGTTGTTTTTTGTACATTTTCGATTAACGAATGCTGTTATTTTTTGGCGGGAAGGTGAAGGGCTAACAGCTAGCGACAGGTGGCTACTACAGCTCGGGCTGTTTTAGCTTTAAACAAGAATAAGACACAGACACAGACACAGACACAGAGAGAGAGAGAGAGAGAGAGAGAGAGATTTGATTTTTAAAACCCTTTTTATTTTCACTTTATCAATTTCACATAACTTAAAACAAAAACAAAATCAAAAACATAACCTACAAAAACAAATGATAACAAAACAAAAGAAATTACAATCAAATAAACACGCGTAATAATCACTCCTTCAGGCCAACCCTTCCCGGAATACAAGTTCCCCCTCTTCCACCTCGCACAGAGCTGCTCCACAACACCACCTTCTGCTGAAAGTCTCTAGATCTTTCATTTCCCTGTAGAATCTGTAATCTATTAAGATTCTTGATCTCAGACTTCTGACCAAATACACCTTTAAAAAAACGACCAGGTTGGACTCAACCTTTCTCTTGCGGCTTATATAAATAACCATTTTTGATTGCTCAATTATAACATTTTAAAGTTCACATTTGTTACTGCAGTTTTTCCTATATTTAAAACCAAAAATAAAAAACAATTTCGGGAAAGATTCCCCAAAAGCCATGAAAAGCATCTCTAAAAAGGGGAAAAGAGTGGAAAGTCTGGGGCATTCTAAAAAACAGTGAAAAATGTTTTCCCTCTGTGGACAAAAGGGACAAACATTAGAAACACTGGGATTTAAAAGCGAGATAAAAGAGTTAACAGCCACTATTCCATGTAAAAGTCTCCATTGTAAATCAGCAATCTTCTTGACCAATGGTGGTTTGTACAGTGCCCTCCACTCAGGCCTCACATCCTCCTTCACACCAAAATGAGCCCTCCAGGGACTGTCTGTTCGACCATTCAACTTTGTCTTGTTCAAAACCTTTACACAGAGGGAGTACGCAACTTTACCTTTTAAGTCACTAAAACCAATTTTCCTTGTATTTAAAAACGTGCCAGTGCAGTCTTTAAAATCAGGGACAATATCAAGGTTAGGGAAAGGATCGTCACCGTCAGGAACTCTAAAACCATTGTAAAACGTCCTTAGAAGAACACACTTGTTTCCAGTCAGTTGTTGTAAGTAAGTAAGTAAGCTTTATTTGTACAGCGCCTTTCACAGAGCAGGGTCACAAGGCGCTTCACAATATTGCCACACAATCACCCATTCATACACACATTCATACACCGACGGCGGAGTCAGCCATGCAAGGCGACAGCCAGCTCGTCGGGAGCAGTTAGGGTTAGGTGCCTTGCTCAGGGACACCTCGACACTCAGCTAGGAGGAGCCGGGGATTGAACCAACAACCTTCAGGTTAGCAGCCAACCCGCTCTACCTCCTGAGCTACTGCCGCCCTACAGCACCAGGTATCCCCAGGCTGTCTCCCATCCAAGTACTAACCAGGCCCGACCCTGCTTAGCTTCCGAGATCAGATGAGATCGGGCGTGTTCAGGGTGGTATTGTCTCCAATGGTCCAGTGCTTGTTGGACGAGCCGCATTGATCTCATCCCAATTTGTTCAGCCAAGGCTGCGGCATCCTCCAGGTCTGGCCCGGCCAGCTCCACCACCTGCCCCAAAGTTGTGACCTTGGATTTGATAAACATTCCTTGGAACGTTGGTCCGAAGGTGGCATGCCTTGAGAATCGTCCCCCCGAAAGCACTGGTTCATTGAGCAGCCAGTACAACGAGGCGGGGCAAACAACCCTTTCCTTCTTAAAAAGAGTCCACACGTTATAAACACTACGGTAAAAATCAGGAATGTTGTTAAAAACACAAGGGCTCAAATCTAGTAAAAACAGTGATGCATCCAATCCATATTCACCAACACGTCTTGAAATGGAACATGCCAGGGGTTTCCACACCAAGTCCTTGGACCCTGTTAGAAATCTTTTGATGAACTCCAGCCGGAAAGTGGCTCTTCTGCTGGCCAGATGCATAAGTCCATGTCCGCCGTCTTCCTTCTGGAGGTACAGGAGGCTCTGGGGTAGCCAATGGAGTTTGTCCCAAAACGCATTCACCAAAATAGCCTGCACCTTGGGCAGTAGATCAGGTGGGGGGTCGACACATGTTAGCCGGTGCCACAACATGGAAGATACCAGATTATTTAAAACCACCACCCGGCCTTTATATGATAGCTTGGGAAAGATCCATCTCCACTTCCTGACCCTTCCCTCAACTATTTCCAATGTGTTTTCCCAATTTTTTTTCATGTAATCCTTGCTTCCAACAAACACACCCAAATACTTTATCCCACCCCTTTTCCACACTAGCCCACCTGGCAACTTTACACCTGTGGCTACACCTTTGCTGACTGCCAATGCCTCACTCTTAGCCCAGTTGACCCTTGCGGATGAAACTACGCTGAAGTTGTTTATAATATCCTCCATGATAGAGACGTCTCTTTGATTCTTGATAAAAACCACCACATCATCAGCATAAGCAGAAATCTTAAAACAACAATTTCCCCCTGGGAAAACTACAGCTGACAATTTTTTCCTTATGTTATGGAGTAGAGGTTCTATGGCCAGGGAGTACAGCATCCCCGACAGACTACATCCCTGCCTCACACCTCTCTGTACTTCAAAAGGGCCACTCAAACCACTGTTGATCTTCAACATACTCTCAATGTTGCAGTACAGAACCTGGATCATGGCTATGAAACCAGGGCTGAAACCAAAAAGCTGCAGCGTGTGCCACAGGTAATGATGTTCAACCCGGTCAAAAGCCTTTTCCTGATCTATGGAAATAAGACCAGTCTCCACTCCCAAGAGACTTCCAAAATATCCCGAATCAACATGACATTATCAGTGATCAGCCTGCCAGGCACACAATAGGACTGGTCAACATGGATCACCTCCGCCATCACCTTCCCCAGCCTTGTAGCCAATACCTTGGACAACAACTTATAATCTGTGCACAGCAGAGAGACTGGCCTCCAGTTTTTAAGTTGCTGCAAATCACCCTTCTTAGGAAGCAGCGTGATGACGGCCCTCCTGCAGCTCAAAGGTAAACACCCTGAGGCCAGACTGTCTCTAAGGACATCACCGACGTCTCCACCAATGAGTGACCAGAAAGACTTATAAAAATCTGCAGGCAGACCATCAATGCCAGGAGCCCTGCCACTTTTCAAACCCAGAACTGCAGCCTGCAGCTCCTCTGCAGTTAGGACCTCCTCAAGGGCTTTGTTGGGCTGGACCTGAGGAAGACCCTCAAAAAATGGCAGGTCTCTGTCAGAAATATCTCTGTCATTTTTTTTGTACAGCTCCTTATAGAATCCTGCTGCATACCTGCATATTCCATCAGGATCAGACACAGTTGCTCCGGTGTCAGTACGCAAAGAATGGAAGATCTTCCTTTGACCATTCTGGCGCTCAAGGCTGAAAAAGTAATGTGATGGGGCGTCCATGTGCGTTGCATCCATAAAACGGGACCTGACCAGCGCCCCCTGTGCTTTGACGCCCAGCAGACTGCTCAAAGCTGTCTTTTTTACTGTGAGTGCCTCAATATGGCCTCAATCTCCTGCGGACTCTGCAAGAGACTGCAGATCCACTAACTCAATCTCCAGCTCTCTCATTGACCTGGCTCTGTCCCTGCTAACATTGAGAGTATACTGTTGACATAGTTGTCTGATCCGGCACTTGCCCACATCCCACCACTGTTGTAAGGAGGTATAATCCCCCTTACACTTCCTGTACTCAACCCAAAAAAAAAAAAAAAAAACTCTACAAAATTCCTATCAGCCAGAAGAGTAGTATTAAAATGCCAAAAAGCACATTTTGTTTTTACCTTATTGATTAAAACTGAGCAATGTACCATACAATGATCAGTAAAACCAACAGGAATAATAAAACTGCTTCTAAAAATATTGAGGTGGTGCTTAAAACAATAAAACCTATCTAGCCTAGCTAGTGATAAAACATTGTCTTTTGTGTGAGCCCAGGTGTACTGTTTCTGAATACCATGGACACTTCTCCACACGTCCCTCAACTCACAAGACGCCGTTAGACGTGAGTCGCCTCAGAGAGACAGGATGAGGCTCCAGGTGATTCCTGTCTAACCTAGAATCTTCAGTACAGTTAAAATCACCTCCTAAAAATAAATACTCATCACTATCACATTGGCTTATTACTTCGCCAAGTGTGTATAAAAACAATAACCGGTCAGTCCCTTTGGTTTGGGGACAGCCACCGGAGGGACCCCGTCAGCGGCAGACGCCGGGGGAACCCCCGCACCTCCGCTCGATGATGCACAAAAACGGGCAAAGTGCCCCTCCTGTCCGCACTTGAAACACTTCAAATAGTCCGAAGTGGCAAAGACTGTGTAATAAAAAAATTCTACCTTGAATTTCAAGACTAAATTGAGATCAGCTTCATTATTCTTTAGGATCATGAAAACGTACCTTCTGTGGGTAAAAACGTGCTTTACACGGGGGACTTCCCCCCAAGTCCTACCAATTTTATGGGAGACACCAGTTGTCCGTACCGACTCAATTCTCTCCCCAACGCCTCGTTGCTTATGTACGGAGGAACGTTCGCAATTACCACCCTTCTGGCTGGACTTGCAAGCGGCAGAACTTGAGTAAATAGATCGCGAATCACTACTCCACTCTCCACGACACTATTAACCTTGACCACCGCACTATTCATTCGCTAGGCAAACTTAACGGAGTTACACCCCACTTTCTCCCCAATCGCCAAGCAACACTCCTCCACGGACACCTGCGCAGCGGGGGAGAGCTTTACGCCATGCTGCCGTGAAAGCTTTTCCCCACCCGCCTCCGAACTCATACCTGCGGGCATTATGCCCTGCCAGGCCGGTAACGATTTTAACGTTAACGAAGTTACACGAACAATCCAAACAAAGATGACAAACACAAGCTAACCGATCCAACTAGAGAGGCTACTTAATACAAAAAAAACAAAAAAAAATAGACAATAATAAAGCTAGAAAAATCACTCACTCACCACGCCAAACGCTCAGCAGCTCTCGCTCACATTCGCTCACGCAGGCGTACGACGAGAGAGAGAGAGAGAGAGAGAGAGAGAGAGAGAGAGAGAGAGAGAGAGAGAGAGAGAGAGAGGATAAAAGACAGAAGACAGTAGTCACGTTTCCATCTAAAAGGTGTTGCGAATCTTTCGAAAGTTTGCAAAAAAGAAATTCAAATTAGGTGCGTTTCCATCAAGTGGTTGGAGCGGAAAAACTACAAACATTCCAGGGCTTGTCGTATCCCTTTGATAACATCCTCTCTTGGGCCCTGATATATAGTGGAATTGCGTTGTTTTACATCCAAACCAGCTGTAATGTTTTTTTCTTCTCCGATGAGAGCAAGGAAAAGTTTTACGTCTTCAGCGGTCCACACATATCTATTATTCACATTGGCCATCTGATCCATGGATGTATTTAAAGGATACATGACTGGAATTACTAGGTGTCCATATATCAGGGATTAATGGACACGGTATAATTAAAGGATATGCAAGCATAGACATCCTATATCATATATATATATGATATTGGATGTCTATGTATACAAACGCTATAAAATATATATGATGACGCAACAAGTTGATGTCGGCAGGGTTGCTATGGCCGGTCGTTATGCGGAAATCGGAAGGACGTTGTCAGTCCTGTGTTCAATGTTCGAAAAGCGTATTTCCATCTCCCATTTTGCGCATTTACTCTTTTGCATTTCTCAAAACCCACCTCAAGCGAGCGGATAAACTTTTTTTGCAAATTTGAGGATTTTTATGCAAATGTTGGTGTTTCCATCACCGTTTACTGATTCGATACTTCAAAATTCGCATAAAATCAGGGGGACGGAAACGCAGCTAGTGAGAGCGTGAGAAAGGGTGACTTTAAGCGAACTCCTCCAGATGAGGACACAGAGTGGTGTGCTGACCACTGATGGTTAACGAGTAACAGGTGTGCCGCCTCCCTCAGCCCTAGAGCCCAATCAGACTTACCCGGGGATTCCACCGGACGCGTTATGGCAACGTTACGGCTGCGGCACGGAACGGCTGCGACTCTGCCCTGCTTGCATTTCCACCGGGCGCGTTATGGCAGCGCAACGTGCGTTGCGAGCCAGCCGTATTCACGCAAGATCACGAGATCACGCGATAATTCCGAAACCTAATGTACTCAACTTTCACTCCCAAAACGACTGCAATTAAATGCCACGCTTTGACCTTCCGGCCGTTGCCCTTATAAAAATTATGATTTGATACATAAATTACGTTGTGATAGGCTACATGAGCTGAGTATTGTGTTTTATTTTGAAAATTGACCGGATGCTCTATGGCTTTTACTTTTTCACTTCCTGCCCTGCTCGATCTGCTCTGTTGAAATTGACGCGGTTCTGCAACGGCTTGCGGCAAAAATAGAAATGCTACGGAATGACAGCGCTGCGGCACGGCGAGCCGCTCCTGGGACGCTGCTGAGACGTTCCGCAGCCGCGCCCGGTGGAAATGGTCTCATTGATTAGAGTGGAACCTATCTGCTGCGGTGACCGCGGCCAAGACGTGCCGCAGCCGTAACGTTGCCGTAACGCGTCCGGTGGAATCAGGCCTTTAGACCAGGTGACGAGGGTCCTCTCTTAAACTGACCTATAGTCAGTTTAAGGAATTCTGTAATCGATGAGAGATGACACCATCGATGCAAAAAACGATATTTCAAGTGAAAAATTAAAAAACAACGTTGTTCTATTTTGCCCCAAAAAAATCTAACTTCAAGTGTAAAAGAAGAACATAGTATTATTTTTTTCAGAAAGAAAGAAAAATGAATTATGAGTGTTACACCGAAGATTACCCTTTAAGATAAGCTAGCCAGTGTGATAATTTACACCATTTTCAGTGTTAGCACACTAAGTTCTATCTCTGCCTTGGGCCTTTGATTAATGAGGACCAGCAAACCCAAAGCACACCCAGACCTCCAAGTCTGATTACTTTAATGGTTTAAATAAATGCAAGGCAAACTTTCATTAAGTCCCAGATTTTTCTTTTTGAATCGCTAATATCTTTTGTATCACTGTGCATTGAACAAATGGGTTTTATAATCAGCACAAAGGTCTCACACACACACCACCCCTCCCTCCCCCACACACAGAAAGACAAATGTACACAGTAAGACACACACATACCCGATATAAACAATCAGACACACACACACACACACACACACACACACACACACACACACACACACACACACACACACACACACACACACACACACACACACACACACACACACACACTAGAGGCGACCACACAAAAATAAAATACATAAAACCTAAAGGCCCACAAAAAGAAAATAGATTTGGACCATAACTCACTGACTCACACATTTGTATAGAGCTGGAGGTCAATAGATTCTTAGAACTCCCTTCTCCACACACTGAGCTTAATTAAGAATAGCTCAGCCAGAGACTGAGAGAGAGCGAGAGCAAGAGAAAGGGAGACAGAGAGAGAGAGGCAGAGAGAGAGAGAGAGAGAGAGAGAGAGAGAGAGAGAGAGAGAGAGAGAGAGAGAGAGAGAGAGAGAGAGAGAGAGATAGACTGCAAGTGAGATGGAGAGAGAGATTTTTTGATTTTACAAACCAACTTTATTTACACATTAGTTATATTCCATGAACATTAATAAAGCGCAATTTGTGCGTGTCTTTTCATTTAAAAATTAATTATCTTTTAAAAATGTGTGCAAACAGCAAGTCATCCTCCACAACAGAAAAGACAATGTTTTTATAGCAACAGCGATTTTTTTTTTTTGTGTCCAAATCTCCAATATTGAACTCTAGCCACAGCGTGGCTCTGATGTTGCAGAGCCAGACTGTGCGTGAATCCTGTACTTCTTTGTTTTCCACACGTTTTTTTCTGCTAATGTAGATTGCCATTTTTGCTTCCCCCGAGAGATAATTTAATAATTGGCACTTGTCTTTTCCTTCTTTTTTGTACTCATCCCCCATGATAAAACCATTCTCAGAGAAATTGACACCAAACAAATTAAAAACCAATGCTAAAAGACTGTAAAACTGTGTGAGCCTCTTGCACTCATGAAAACATGAAAAACAGTCTCACGGAGATTACAAAAAGGAACATGCTCAAAACAGCTGGATTAAGAACAGAAATAAAAGAATTTGAGGCGATGGCGCCATGTAAAATTCTCCCCTAGAGGTCGGCAGTCCGCTTCTGGAGGGGAGTTTTATAAAACGACTTCCACTGTGCGCCGGGCCCATTGCGGCCCCCTACCCTGTTGGTCCACACAGTGGGGGGGGCGATTGCTTAGCCCGGCTCGGTTGTTGCGCTTCACGCAGTTTGCATAGACAGTTTTTTTATCAGTCCTGTTTACTGAGAGCCTACCAGGGGACTCAGGTGGACATCAGAGAAGGGGTCAGCAGGGTCTGGTGTGGCTCTCCCTAGGTTGTAGTCCATCAGAAGTATTTTCTCTTTAATGGACAGCCTCCGAGCTCCAGGATTCTCCCAGCCACTCGGTGCGATCGAAGTTCCAGCAGAGTGCCCAGGGCCCCAGCATTGTTACTTACATGTCTGAGAATGCAGCTGGCCATATTCCTCTAAACCAAGTCTGTCGGTCCAGACAGAAACTTTTGTAAAAACTGAATTCTAAAACTGGCTGTTCTACTGGCCAGGTGGATGAGGCCCTGTGCCCCCTCTTCTCTAGATAAAAACGGCAGATAAAAATCCACCATCTTCCTTTGAATTTGGGCCAGTAAGCCTGAGGGAGGGTCAACACATCCAAGACGGTGCAACAGTTGGGAGGCTACTGGATAATTTAAAACCAAAACTCTACCTCTATAGGACATTTGCGGCAGTAGCCATTTCCTTTTTTTTTTTTTTTTTTTTTTCTGTCAGTTCTTCTGGACTATCGTTTCCTTCCAAAGAAAAACACCAACGTACTTTAAACCATCCCTCCTCCAGGTCAAATTTTTGGGAAGAACTGGGAGACCGCCACGCCAGTCACCGACAGCGAGGGCCTCGCTCTTCCTCCAGTTAACCCTCACTTCTGATGTTGCTGTAAAGTCACTAATAATACTTGTTAAAATGTCCACATCTCTTTGGTTCCTAGTCAAAACAATGACATCATCAGCGTATGCAGATAAAACAACATTCCCATTAAAACCAGGTAAAACCAGACCTTGTAGATTGGAGCGTTTTTTGCTGAGGAGGGGTTCTAGGGAGAGTGCATAGAGCATCCCGGACATAGCACAGCCCTGCCTGATGGCTCTACACACTCTAAAAGGAGCACACAGACCCCCGTTAAATTTCAGCACACTCTCAGCCTCACTGTACAAAACTTTGATCTTGGCTATGAAACCAGCGCTGAACCCAAATTTCTCCATAACTTTCAGAGGAAGGTGTGTTCAACGCGGTCAAATGCCTTTTCCTGGTCTAAAAATCAAATCATTATAAATGCCAATAGAGACCTCCCAGACATTCCGAATCAGGTAGACACTGTCTGCCATGGAGCTGCCGGGCACAGTACGTCTGGTCCCGATGGATGGACTGCTCCATTGCTTCCCCCAGCCTGTAGGCTTTGGACAGAAGCTTGTAATCCACACAAAGCAAAGACACAGGCCGCCAGTTCATTAGATCCTGCAAATTCCCCTTTTTTGGTAGAAGCATAATAACTGCTCTATGGCAGGACATTGGCATGGAGCCGCAGGCCAGGCTCTCATTAAAAACATCCAACAAGTCTGCAGATACAATTTCCCAGTACGCTTTATAAAATTCCACTGTCAGACCGTCGATGCCTGGAGCCCTCCGCCCCTGCATGCTCTGCAAGGCGGCTAGAAGCTCCTCAATGTGCAGAGGCCTCTCTAGCTGTGCGTTGGTCTCCATAGAGACCTGAGGTAGCCCACTGCAGAACCCTTCCAGTGTGTCCTTCTCCTCATACTCCAAAGAGTAGAGGGAGGAATATAACTCAACAGCCCTTGCTCTTATCTGCCTTGGCTCTGTCAGCTCCTGGCCTGTGTCTGAGAGCAATGTGTGGATTACACGCCTCTGTCCGTTCTTCCTCTCCAGGCCGAAGAAGAAGCTAGAGGGAGCGTCCATCTCAGAGAGGGTCTGAACTCGGAGCGGAGGGCTCCAGGCATCGACGGTCTGACAGTGGAATTTTATAAAGCGTACTGGGAAATTGTATCTGCAGACTTGTTGGATGTTTTTAATGAGAGCCTGGCCTGCGGCTCCATGCCAATGACTAATGCACCTTGTACTTTGGTGTCCAGCAGGTTAGCTAAAGCTAGCTTTTTTTCTTTGAGGATTTCAATATATCCCCGTTCTCCAGACGTTCTCCCCGTTCTCTCATCTTTTCCAGCTCCACTATAACAGTCTCCGAGTTCTTCATAGATCATAGATGTCCTGTGAGACATTGAGGGTGTGCTGCTAGGCCTGTCACGATAAGCAATAAATCAATTAATTGCGCGATAAATTATAATGAGCGATAATTTTTTGCCGACCGCAATAATTTCCATTTGCCCTCTTTTTTTTAAATCATTGCTTAATTGGCCTAATCTGAGAAGAAATCGATGCCATAAACAGAAATATTATAGGCATTTATTACACGGGTCTTCTCAATGCCTTGGAACGCTCCGTTCACTTGCATAGATAATAGTCCGGTAAGGCCGTGTTCACGTCTACGTCCGTTTCCTTGCCTTGTTTTGGTGTGTTTCCCATTTTACTTTGTTATCTCTGTCTTGTTTCTCCCCATGTCCTGTCAAGTTTCCCTCCTGTGTGATTACTGCTCCCTCCCCTAATGTGTTTCAGCTGTTCCTCGTTGCGTGCCCTGTGTTTGGTATTTAAGCCCTTGTCTTTCCTTTGTTCCTGTTGTCGGATCATTGTAGTTCGTGGAGAGTTGTGTCCTGTGAGTTACCTGTGTTCCCGGTGTTCCCTGTGTTACCCGCGTCACCTGTGATCTCGGTGTTCCTTGCCTTTTGCGTTAATAAATTATCCTTTACCCGAACTGTCTGCTATTGGGTCCTACCTGCCTGCCTGCCACCCGCTAACCGTGACAGTCGGGGCTTATTTTCCCGATAACGACCGGCGTTATATACATTATATATATTTATATATATTATATATATTTAGTAGAATAGGCCTAATTAACAAATTTTGGATTGAAATCGGGCTCATAATTACAGGGAACAACGAGTAACGTGTTAGTTGTCAGTTGTTGCATGGTCTGTATGGGAGGCAGAGCCCTGGGGGGTATACCACGAAGCTTGCTGAACATACCCAGGCTTTCTTGGGAAAACCTGGCTCGACAGAGCCGCAACTCGCAATCAGAGTTAAATGGTACCACGAAGCTCACTTGAGATTCAATTAGTTGAACCAGGTTTTCCGCTTTAGGTTCAGTGCGCGTTCACGTGAAAGGGGCGTTTTTTGCGTAATTTTTCTCACCTTTACGATAGATCAAGCAGTCTATATGAGTAAGTGAAAAGATTCTGCATATTGTCTGTAAAATAACTATGCCAAATGCAGAATTGTTCGCCATTAATCCAAATAGAATGATGATGATTTAAAGATGCATAAGCAACGTCCATCCTGCCTTATTCTATCATTCAGGGAATTCACTTTAAATACACCCTATTTAAGAAATGTATCGCATGTTTTCGACCGCTGAGAGGTAGCGGCTGTAGCGTAGTGGATTAGTATAAGACCCGAACGCCAGCGACCGGGGTTCAAATTCGCCGGTCTATCATCATGCATTTTACCCCCATAGATGTGGTGCCAGCACGGCCTTGAAAATATGGGTTAGAGTTCGAAATAAGCACAAAAATATAATTCCATAAGCTTTAGTGAATAAGTATTCCATATGCATGAGAATTAGGACTTTTTAAGCTTCACATAAATTTGCGTCACTTGGGAGTCGAACCCCCGCGCAGAAATTCCAGACTGACGCGCTACCTCCACTCTAGCACTCTGTCACGGAGACACAATGCGCAACAGTAATCATTGTCTACATAAGGTCCAAAAGGACGATCAAATAACGAACACCCTCTGATGAGATTCTGTATCTCTCATGAAGAACCCCAATTTCGTTGTTTGCACAATGACAATAAAGTCTGAAATCTGAATATCGTCAGACGATGCCAAGGGATCGGTTCTGTCCCGTAAAACCCTCTGTCTCCGGAGAGACGCCTGTACGAGAAGTGCGCTGGGGTCCACGGGAACACCCACAAATGGTGACGCCATTGTCAGAGGAGGGGCTAGGAAGCTGCGCACGCCGATTTAAGTAGCCGATCTCCGGCTAGACTAAGCCGAAAAACTGCTCCCGACCAGGTTTGGTTGCGAGCATAAGTCACCATGGTGATACAGCGACGCTAAAAGAGATCGACTTTCGTGGTACAACTAACCCAGGCTTGGAGCTCAACATACCTCGCTAACCCTCTAAGCGAGCTTCGTGGTACAGGGCCCTGGCGTTACACATGTTTATTATTTTTGAAGTGCAATCTTGTTTACATCCTACATCCGTTTCAATTTTATTTATTTTGTTAATTTATTCTGGATATTTTAAATGTCTTCCAGACGTCTAGTTCCAGTGTTCTTTAAAAATAAAAGTTTATAAATCTTCGAAAGGGCGTACTTTATTATCATTATATTAGTTGAAAATCGCAATAATGTCTTGCGCAATTAATCGCCCTGAAAAATGTATTATCGTGACAGGCCTATGTGCTGCTGACATAGAAGTTGAATTTGAGTCTTTCATTGGTCCCATCACTGCCTAAGACTACTAAAATCCCCCTTTGTCTGCCTAAAAACACCCCAAAAATAACCCAAAACATCCTTAAACTTTCCGTCCAATGTTAAAATGAGTTTAACAGAGTTTTTATTGTGAGTTTTAACAGAGTTAAAATGCCAATCTGAGCTTAAAATTTTTCTTTGCTTAAAATCTCTAATTAAAACATGTCATACAATCAAAGGATGATCACTAAAACCAGTGGGCATAATTTTACACATAAGGGGGACATACATTTGTTTTGTTTTAAAAGTTTCATGAATGAGTGCCCTTTTTTTTGTCTCCCTTGCTCCGTTAACATTAAGACTTCCCATACTAAAAACCTCAGTCATGAGTGGGATATTTAAAACGAAATAAAGAAATTAAAAAAATGATTTAGTTAAGACACACATTACGAGTATCTACGCTCATTGCTGTTCATCTGCCTTCTTGCTTTCAGCACCAGTTTCCTCAGTCTGTATATTTCTTGGTCTGTAATGCCAGATTCAAGTCTGTTGTTAGCATAAAATCGGGCAGAAACATAGAATGCTGAAATGTCTGGGAAATGTTCCTCGAGCTTAACTCCTTTTACATTTTTGGTGCCCTGAAGAAAGGACTTAAATCTCTCAGATGAATATATTTTCATTTGCTGACTACAACTTACTTTTCCATGTCTAAGATGTCACTGTCATCTGAGAGACATTCCTCTCCACTGTCACTGTCTGTCTGTGCGGTTTGTTTTTACCAGTCTGCCTGTCTTTCCCCAACCTGCTTGCCTTTGCATCAATGCTTTTGTTTTTAGCCTGCACTCTGCGTTTTGTTGCAGGCTTTGGCCTTCCTTCTGCTGCTTCCTCCTCCACCATAATCTCCTCTTCTTCTACCTGTTCCGCCCTGACCTACCCTCTTCTCGCCCCTGCATCTCACTGTCACTGGCTTCACCTGCCTTACCTTCTACTGTTTCCCCAGATTCAGCTTGTTTACCCTGTGATTCACTAATCTCACTCACCTCTTTCATCTTTTCCTCCCAAACACTTCCTCCTATTGGCCCTCATTTATCAAACAAACGTAGAAAGGAGCGCAAATCTGAACGCATGATTCATCTTACGATAGGACCCACGTGAGATTCACGAAACTTTCGTATCACACCAATCCCAGCGTACGAAGGATCTTGGTGTTGATAAATACGGCGGCTGAGATCGACCGTAATTAACGTAACACACCCATATAAAAGCACGTCTTCAGAAGTCTCGCCCCTAACTTTTACGACATGGAGAAACGTCCAACGGTAAAAAAAAAGAGGATTTTTTCCGAGACCCAAATGGAGACGCTTGTGTCACTGGTGGATGCGAACCGTCTGGTTTTGTTTGGTAGCCTAAAAGCTGGCATTAAAGGCAAGCAAAATAATGCTATATGGAAGGAAATAACTGTTGCAGTGAATAGTGTTTCCAATGTTCATCGGGCTATGGAAGGTTTGTTAATTCAATTAATTAAATAATAAATTAAATGTAAAATTTCTGTTATCCATCTTAAAACATTTCACATATATGCTATTGTTTGCATTGCGTTAAAGTTATTTTATTCAGAATAAGGTGAAGAAAAAATGGTCCGACATGAAGCTCAACACCAAAAAACGTGTTGCGGCTGTGAAGCGGGCCAAGCAAGAAAGGGGAGGAGGCCGGGTGGACCCTAGCCTTGAACTGACGGCATTTGATTGACGGCAATATTATGCAGAACCCCACATGCTAAAATAATATTGCAGGTCTTTTCTGGGCTGTAGAGCAACGTTCCCCCCGCTGACCCGATGGACATCCACCTGCCCTTGAGTAGGCCTATACATCGCTCCACTGTTTCCCTTGTGCGCGTGTGAGCGCTGTTGAAGTTGCGCTCTTGATCCGTGTTCGGATGAGCCAGAGGAGTTATTAGGTACTCGTTCAGGGCATAGCCTTTGTCACCTAGATGAATCACATCAAACTTTTAGTGCGATGTCTTAAACGTTTTTCAAGAGAAAAGAAAGTGTGACTGCAGCGTAACTCACCGAGGAGATGACTCTGACCATGTAGTGCGTCCTGATGTAGACGATGCCCAACGTTGCTATTTTGGAAAATAAAAGAATCGTGCGTGCCCCCAGGCCATCGGGCTACCATGTTCAGGATTGACATTCTGGCATCGCAAATAATCTGAACATTAACTGAATGGTAGCTTTTGCGGTTGATGTACGCGTAATCATTAATAGATGGTGGCTTCATACGTACATGGGTACAATCAACCGCACCAATCACATTTGGAAACCTAGCAATAGCATAAAAATCCTGTTTGATTCCAGTTTGCTGATCGTTATTATATGGGAATTTAATATAACGTTCGGAGAGGGACATTATAGCTGGCAAAATTGCTGGCATGGTTCGGCTAATACTAGGCTGGGAAATACCAGACCTGTCCCCGATCTCCCGCTGAAAGGCCAAAAACCCCAAGGTAGAGCACACCTGCACTGGCACGCACAGGTATTGCGTTTGATCGCCTAGTTTCTCGCCTTAACTGTGGCTCCAAAGCATTGCATAGCTCCATCAGGAGATGCCTTGGAAAACGACTCGAGAGCCATTCATCGCACTCCATAAAAAAATCGGCGCGGTCTCGAAAAACTCTCTCGTCTTAGACGTGTGTTGAGGTCCTCTAACAGAGCCAGATCTGCCATCGCTGAGACTCGACCACCTATTTGGCAAAGCTCCCTAGACAGCTGAATAAACATTTCACCTGTCACATTCTAATTATTTTCATAGCAATACTGTTTTTAATTAGGCCTGACTTGATTGTAATTGTTTGAACGGCAGGGCTAATTCCAATTTATTTAGCAATTAATACAGATTTGCAACATGGCCATGCCAGATCCGTCCTCGAATCAGCAGATTCGCCTAGCAGTCACAATCATTTTGCAGATCTGCACCAACTTTGCGCCAGACCTGTCTGTAGCGCTGATCTTTGACAGCCCGTACGACCGGTGCGGACCTGATCCGGGGCAGCTGCGCGGGGCAGCTGGGCAGACCGGACGCGCCAGAATTGAATTTAGTCCGTCCTGTGGGTGCGGGCCTGACACGGCGCAGCTCCGCAGACAGAACGCGAGTCACGTGACAACGTTTTTTTCCCAGCAAGTCAGTACTTCGCAGAGTAGTAGGCTACTCGACTGACGACTACACTACTTGAACCGTCTTTGCAATTGGTAAGTGCATTCTAAAATGAAAATACATTTTAAAAGTTCAATGATGTTGGAGCCTTCTAATCATATTAAACATACACGTTTACTAACTTACCGGTAGTTTATACTCACTGTCATTTTGACAACCGGAGACCAGTCAGACAAGCTGGTGAGCTAGGCTACAGTTATCTGATAATCATAGGTTATTTTAAAGGTCCACAACTAATGGGAACATATGGATGAATCTGTGAGATTAGCTTGTTATTCACCAAAATCAATAGGCATTAACCGCACTCACGAACATGCACTGTGCTAGGGCTACACTGCGGTGGACGCCGCTAGCCGCAGGATGAAAAGCCTGCTTGGTGATTCCCAGTAAAAGCGGATCGGGAATCGCGAATTCAAATCGCCGGTGTTGTGCCGAATTTCGACCCCCCCGCATATTACGACCCCCCTACGCGTGAAAGCGCATTCGCTTATTGTCAACGCCCCATACTTTCGTTTAGTTCGAGGAGCTCTTCCGTCGGACAATATTAGTCAAAATTAGTGTTTATATTATATCACAACATCACAAGTTGAGGAATTTATCACAAAAAGCGATGGCATGTTTTAGGTTGTAAGTTTTAAGATGAACGCATCGCAATGGAACCTCCGACGACCCATGTACGCTACAACATTCACGACAATGAACTACGAGAGCACTTAAATACGTAGTAGTTAGAAGTAATAAATGTATGCATTATGTTATTTGCTCAATTTTGACAACCTCTTGGTAGCCTACCCTAGAAAGCACATTTAACTGTGACAAATCCAAAACTAAGGAAATCCTTTACTATGTACAGACTCAGTGAGCACAGCCTCGCCATCGAGAGATGCCACCACAGTCCTGTGGTGCCTGTGAAGTATATTGGATATATTCAATATATATTCAATACATATTCAATATATCCAATATATATTTTGGATGTATTGAATATATACTGGATATATTCAATACCCAGCCAATTTAGCCTGGCATATTCATCACCCCTCTCCTATTTCTTGTTTGCAAAGTCTGAGAAACGTATTGACGGCTGAGTGTTGATTGTTACTGAAAATACAACATTTTCTTCATTATGAAGTCTTCGGCTTTGAACTTCAGGTGACCTTTCACCAATTATCACGAGAGTTTTAGGTAAACATCTACGAGAGTTTAGATGATAAATCAAAGCACGTGTTGAAGATGGATCCCAAAATATATTCCGAAATTTTAGATTATAAATGCAGATGCATTTATCCTGAGGGCTTGTCCAAGCAGGAAAAAAATATTTTCCGCAAGAAGGCACTTCTATTCCGCATTGAAGGTGAGAGACAAGAAGTAATGCAAATTTCGGAGTGAAATTCAAGGAACGAAAAAAAATAGCTCATATTATAATGTCACACAAAAATGTGTGAGATCAATGTTGTTTCAATAAAATATCATTATGTTACAAATATTTACACTAAATATTTATAGTGTAGGCCTACCCTACATAGGTGAAGCTATGTAGGGTACACAGGGACTCAAGCTAGAGCTGGAAACCCACCAGCAGACAGAACAGACACAGACAAGGAGGGATACAATTAACACACTAAAACCTGAGATCAAAAATCTTGCTTTTAATGAGCTGTGTAGTATGTTGTATGTCCAGGTGAGGGTCCTGCTCTGGAAGAATTGAGTGTTGAATGTACACCATTCAGAGATCAAATTTTAGATTTTTAGATTTATTTATTTTTAATTACGGTCAGAAACCGTATGTTGGCATGCAAACCACCTGACTGCAATGCACTCAGGTGGTGTATGCATCAAATTAAACACAAAGCCAAACAAAAGGTTAATTGGCTATTACACTATACTAAACTATATTATAGGTTTCACTATTCTATAATGTTAATGTTGCCGTTCTGTTTTGTAATGTTATAAACTAGGCCCTACATGTCTTTGTCATAAAGTAATTTTCTACAATTTCACAGACAATGAACTGTATTATGTGCGTCGCAAGGCGACATCTACTGCCAGTACAACCAAAGTTGTCTGTGGAAAAGAGGAGGCAAAGGCAATTTTCGCAGAGTTCCACAGCAGCAGTATCGGAGCGCACTGTGGGCAGCGAAAGACCAGAGATGCCATCTCTGCCAGATTTTATTGGCCTGGCATGTCTTCAGAGATTGACTCATGGGTGATTATACTAAATGGTTTTTTTCAACAGTATTCCAAATTCAAGCCTTTTCAAGTGAAGATCATATACATTTCTGTATTTTAACATTTTAAATATTGCTGTTTTAATAAAGGTGGCACAGTGTGTTCCATGCCAGGCCAACACAACGACCATAAAGCGTGAGGTGGAGTATATACCCATCACAGTATGTTTTCTTTTCTATTACGCTCCTAATACAACTTGTGTTTTGTATGTCTCAACAATAATAATGAGTCATAATGATTGATGCGATGTTTCCTTATTAAACATTTTACATTTATATGAAATATGGAAAACCAAATATAAAAAGGGAGATATTTTTGTCATTCATTCATTTCTTCTTGGTTAAAGAGCCATTTGAGCTGGTCGGAATGGACCTCATTGGGAAGCTGACAGTCACCGACAGAGGGAACCAGTACATTTGCGTCATGGTGGACTACCTCACTAAGTGGCCACAAGCTTATGCCCTTCCATCGAAGACAGCAAAAGAAGTCACTGGGTGTCTCTTGAAGTTTGTGCACCAATTTGAAGCACCTAAGAGAGTCCTCACAGACCAGGGGACAGAGTTTGTAAATGCTGTAGGTTTCATATGTACAGTATAAGCTGGACCACAGGATTAAGTCACAAGTGCTGCTGGCTTGTTTTGTCATTTCATGAAATTGGTTAAATACTTTCTTACACAATGTCCTTAACTGTTTCTCTTGTCA
This sequence comes from Gadus chalcogrammus, assembly GCF_026213295.1. NCBI lineage: Eukaryota > Metazoa > Chordata > Actinopteri > Gadiformes > Gadidae > Gadus > Gadus chalcogrammus. The sequence continues at coordinate 7,414,163 of NC_079418.1, forward strand.
TTCTTTACTAATAACAGCTCAACAAAAATGTTTGTGAAGTATTGCAAATCAAAAGGAGTCTTTGTGCTCCGTATCATCCACAAACCAATGGTTTAGTGGAAAGGATGAATGCAACCATACAGAGGTATGATCTCTATGTTTTAATTGTAATAATACTCACTATAAAATAATGTTGTTCTAATATGTTATTTTATTATGCTATATCTTTGAAAAGCTCAAAGGTGAAAATCTGACGAGGCAATATTAATCAATCTTTGATGGTATCATCTCTTCAGAGCACTTTGCAAACTGGTGGGAAACAACCCCAAGGAATGGGACATGCATCTCGATGCGGTAATGTTTGACCTAAGGACAAAAAAACAAATGACCACTAATTTCTCGCCATTCTATATGATGTTTGGAAGAGAGGCGCGATATCCATCCCAGATCCCAGAGCAGTACCAGGTTAGTACAGGCTTTTAACTACTCAAAATATTCAATACTACAGACTGAAATACTAATAAATGTGGAAGCTTTTCTATAAATATCACGCTATAAACTTAAAATACATTTTCAGATTGACAGCAGTGTCGAGGACGCTGTGGCCAAAGACAACCTGACCGACTCTGCCCTCAATATCAGCAAAATTCTCTCGTGTGCTGAGGGGAACACCAAGAAAGCACAAGAGAAGATGAAGAGGATGTCCCAAAAATCATCGATGCAGAAATTCAATGTTGGTGACATGGTCTGGAGGTTGAACATTAGGAGCCGGCAAAGGAAAGGAGGCAAGCTGGACCCCAATTTCCTGGGGCCATACACTGTGTTGTCAGTTGAGAACAAAAGTGCTGACTTGGTGGACGTGAATGGTGTTGTCTTTCCAAAGATCAATATTGACCACCTGAAGCATCACCATGCACAGAGTCCTCACATCCCCCAAAATTTGAAGGGAAACCTCAAGCTAGCCGGCACCACAGTGGCAGCATCCACCCCAGCACCAGCATCCACCCCAGCACCAGCATCCACCCCAGCACCAGCATCCACCCCAGCAGCATCCACCCCAGCACCAGCATCCACCCCAGCACCAGCATCCACCCCACCACCAGCATCCACCCCAGCACCAGCATCCACCCCACCACCAGCATCCACCCCAGCACCAGCATCCACCCCAGCACCAGCATCCACCCCAGCACCAGCATCCACCCCAGCACCAGCATCCACCCCACCACCAGCATCCACCCCACCACCAGCATCCACCCCAGCACCAGCATCCACCCCAGCAGCAGCATCCACCCCAGCACCAGCATCCACCCCAGCAGCATCCACCCCACCAGCATCCACCCCACCAGCATCCACCCCACCAGCATCCACCCCAGCAGCATCCACCCCAGCAGCATCCCCAGTCACAGACCCAGCAAAATGTATGTGATATGAATGTTTGGAGATTTGCTGAAGTTCATTATATATATGTATAAACATGTGATTTATAATCTAATGTTATGGTTTTCTACATGTTAAATATTATGTGGATGCTTCCAGTATTTATTATACCTTAATATTGCAGATGTAGAAGAAGCTTGGCAGGGAACAGATGTCTATGTGCTGCTCTCAAAAATAGGGCCATACCTAATCTTCTTTGCCGACATCGCAAGAACCGCTCCAGATATGGAGTTTGAGAGTGAGGTAAGACCTCACCTTGCTCATAGTAAAGGACTAACTACTTTCACGTTGTTATATATGTTGTTGGAGCATATATTTTTGACATCACTACTCTGGTATCACTTATAGTACAGTTTAATTTATCAGGATCATTAGCATTTTAGTACTCTGTTTTTCCATTGTAAGTGTTACATTTGACCTACCCATGTAATTAAACAGCATTTTATTCATCTAACTGATTATCTTTCTTGTCTTTATTTCTTTCAGGTCATGAATGCCTACATGCAGCTACTGGTGCGAGACTTTAATGCGAAGTCAACCGACAGGGCTATGGCAATAGACACATTCGAGATGTCCAACATATGGAAAAGGAAACAACCAAAAGTGAAGGTTAGGGAAAGCTTTTCCTGCTCCAATACTGAACTGATGTGTCTCTACAAAGTTATGAACTCCATAAATAATTGGAACTTTTTATTCTTTTAGCTGGATCCACACATGTACAAGTACATCCTTGGGATCATCAATGAGAACCACCACTGGAAACTCACTGTAAGTGAAATCTTGCGGCATACATAAAGTCGTAAATTACTCTTACGATCCTTTATTTTATTTTACATACTTATATTCAATATAGTCTACTTGCCATAAAGTAAGTGGTAAATTCCAGTGTTGCCATGTGTATGTGTAGGTGATTTGCAGTGTGACTTTTAGTAGCATAGATCTCCGCTAATGTATTTTTTATTATTAAAAAAAATAAAGGTCATGATCCCATCACAAAAAAAGGCTCTCTTACTCGATCCTCTTGGGGAATCCAGTACCGACATAAATAGGTGCAAAGATGTAACAAGGTAATCTGAGATTTTGCTCTTGGATTTCTATTGGGACGTTCATACAGAGTGTATAGCAATCCACTACAGTTACTTTTCATATATTTCAGAGCCTTCATGAGACTTAGGGGGATCAATGTGTCCAGATGGGGATGCGACACAGTCCCACACCCTCGTCAGACTGACAGTACCTCCTGCGGGCCCTTTGTATTGAAAGTAAGTGTTAGGGGATGGGCCAACTATGATTTAAATAAAATTAACACTTTGTCTGTCAGTGACAATGTATCCAAAGCCAATGTCATTCTTAATGGTAACATAACAGTAATTTGTCACATTTAGATCAAAATATTAATTTGTCTTAACTTGTGCTTTTTTCCAGTTTGCTGAATGTATCCTTAAAGGTGAAAACTGCAAATTCAATACATCAAGAAGGTGTAGGGGAAATGCGAAGGGCAATCGCAACTGCTCTCCTTGAGAATACTGGTAACTATTTCCCCCATGAAAATATGTAGTTATAATTCTCTTTTTAGGGCTACTTTGCAAAGACAATGTAATATAGAGCAACTGTTACAGTTAATTTAGGTCATTATGAGGAACATAATGACCTAAAGTCATGATCTTTTATTAGATGACCTGACTGAGGTGTGCCACCAATGTGGACAGACAGACAATCCAGAAACAGACGAGGACGTACAATGGGTAAGACATGTCATAATTTATTATATATATACCTTTATTTTCAATCAGATGAACAGTATTGTCAGTGTTAATAGCACAGGAGTTGGTGCCACTTATCAAATTACCAAAACTACTTACCAAGTATGAACATTTCAACTGATATTGTCAATATCAAATTGTTTCGATTTCCTGTGAACGGTGCCAACGCTGGTATCATCAGAGCTGTGCAAAACATATGATGGAATCGCCACACCTCTGTCTAGCCTGTAACACAGACAGGACAGCCAGGAGAGAGAGGGCACTGGCACGCTAGGTGGGAGTGGTGGGCGTGACATACTGTACATCGGTGTACCAGGTAGCTTTTGTTGATTTTCTATATATTGTACTTATTTTGTATTTATTGTAGTTGGTTTGGCTTTTTGTTTTTTCTTTTTACATATGTTGTTCTAAGAAATTGTTTATATTTGTTTTAATTGTGTTAATAAATGTTTTGTTCTGAATGTTTGAATTGTGTTAATAAATGTTTTGTTCTCAATGTCAGTGTAAAGTCTACTTCCAGCTAACACCCTTGATCACGCCACCAATCCCTTGAATGCAACTCACTCCTCAGATCACATCACAGCAATTCTAGTCACCCATGCACGCACATCACTCCCTCTATTTAGTTCAGTTCAGTTCACCCTTTCCTTTGTGAGGTATTGTTTGTTTTCACCACAACCGTACTGTGCCTTTTCAAAATATTACCTATATATAATGAATTACCCGTGCATCAACCTGTTTGCCTGACTAACGTAGTCTCCGACTCCTAGCCTGCTCCCCGCCTGGACTTCGCCTACCCATCTAATTTCCTGTGTATGACCCCCTGCCAGTCCCTTGACCCATATCCAGCCTCCTCCTTGGGAATTGTGTTAATAAACTATTATGCTCTGCGTTTGAAACCCATTCTTGCCATCCTTCGTATTCATTACAGTCAGGTTAAGTTGTTTACATGTTGCTTGGCAACGCGCTACGCCCTGACAACTGTTGGCAGATTATTTGTATTTACTAAATAATAAAACCACATAGTGCTTAATAAATTAAAACAATAGACACGTATTAAGCGGAGTTATGTATAGGGAACAGTTAGCTCAAGAGAAATAAAGATAAAAAGGTGAACAAGAGCCAGACAAAGTGACCAGTTGGCTATAGCCAGCCAGGCCTACGTTAAAGATAAACAAATTAAAGTTACTGTATTTCTGTATTTTTCCCATTTTTCCTCCTCTTCTTTTGTCCTCTTCCTTCCCTGGGCGCCAGAGTGTTTAGGTTTCTTTGACATTGTGATGTGCAAATAGATAGCTTTCTCCTCTCCGGTCAGAATGGCGCTCTTTTATTTTACATGTTATGTTGTCTAATATTTATTTATTGCCTAAGTAATATAAACATTGAAGTTGAAGTTAGATGAATACAGTATGCAAAAAAATAAAATAAAAAAGACTTATTTTTGGCGCCCCCCCCCCCCCGCCAAATGTCCCCTGTTGTGACTACACGTCTGATTTCTACAGTCACATCCAGTGACCTAACGATGTAAGCCCAAAAATGTTGAAGTGTCTCAGACCTTGCAAACAGGAAATAGGAGGGGGGGTTGAAATACGGCAGGCTAAATTGCCTGCCGAAATACACCCCCCCCCCGCCAAATGTCCCCTGTTGTGACTACACGTCTGAAATTTATACGGTCACATCCAGTGACCTAACGATGTAAGCCCAAAAAATTTGAAGTGTCTCAGACTTTGCAAACAAGAAATAGGAGGGGGGTGATGCATATGGCAGGCTAAATTGGCTGGATGTTGAACATATCCAGTATATATATATATTCAATATGTATTCAATGTAGTCAAAATATATATTGGATACATTGAATATATATTGAATAGATCCAATATCCTTCACAGGCCACCACAGGCCTGTGAGCTGCCTGTCACTCACCTAAATTCTCGTGATAATTGGCGAAAGGTCACCTGAAGTTCAAAGCCGAAGACTTCATAATGAAAAAAATGTTGTCTTTTCAGTAACACTCAACACTCAACCGTCAATACGTTTCTCAGACTTTGCAAACAAGAAATAGGAGAGGGGTGATGAATCTGGCAGGCTTAATTGGCTGGATATTGAATGTATCTAGTATCTATCTATTCAATATATCGAAAATATATAATGGATTCATTGAATATATATTGAATATATATCGAATATACCCAATATCCTTGGGTATATTCTGAGGCTGTGCTCACTGAGTCTGTACATAGCAAAGGATTTCCTTAGTTTTGGATCAGTCACAGTTAAATGTGCCTTCTAGGGTAGGCTACCAAGAGGTTGTCAAAATTGAGCAAATAACATAATGCATAAATGTATTACTTTTAACTATTACGCATTTAAGTGATCTCGTAGTTCATTATCGTGAATGTTGTAGCGTACATGGGTCGTCGCCGTCGGAGGTTCCATTGCGATGTGTTCGTCTTCAAACTTACAATCTAAAATATGCCATCGCTTTCTGTGATAAGTTGCTCAACTTGTGATGTTCTGATAGAATATAAACATTCATTTAGACCGATATTGTCAGAAGGAAGAGCGCCTCGAACTAAACGAAAGTATGGGGCGTTGACAATAAGCGAATGCGCGTTCCCGTGAAGGGGGGTCGTAATATGCAGGGGGGTCGAAATTCGGCACAACACCGGCAGAACGGGCTGGGGGTACCCAGTCTTATACCGTAGCCTATCTCAACTATAACCGCATTTAATATTAATCGCATCGTTTGCTGGGTTACCAACGTTATCTATGCTGACTTAGGATGCGGGATGTTCAATATCAATAACGTTGAGTTCATAAGGGCTAGCATTATCTTTTCTGAGTTAACAATAATTTTGGGCGGGTGTTTTTGAGCACAGTAGGCCTATATCATACTAAACTTTGGTAAAACAGTCGCCGATCGTCTTCTCTGTGCCAAATAACCCGCTGCTTCGGGTTTTCCTTTGATAGGCGCGTTAAGAGGTGCTGTTTATAAGTGAACCCGCGCACCACTGGCATGAATGCGCGCTTGTCTCTGTAAATCTGTAAATCTAATATTTACTCTTTGTTTCTTTCTTTTTGTGTGCTTTTTGTGCATCTTACAGGAGCAGGGAGGAAGAGTCGTGTGGGGGAAAAAGCCACCGACATTGAAATCAATCATTACACCATCAGATGGCTTGCGACCGCGGGGGTGGCCGCCGTGCACGCACCCAGCAACTGAGGGCTCGTAATGCGTCTGTTAAATTTATTTTGTTCTGATTTTTATTATTGTTCATTTTCGTTCACGCAGCACATAACTGTTTGCCTTTCTAAATAAATCATATTATTTGGAAAATTACAAATTGTGTGGGTATTTATTTGGGCCTGAATTGTCATAGCCTAAATATGAATCACAGACCAGGGCCTGATGAGCCCCAGATATGGATCACAGACCAGGGCCAGATGAGCCCCAGATGTAAAATATGAGTCGCGGATCTGGGCCAGATCCGCACCACACGTCATGGCATTAGTAACTGTACGGGGCCAGTTCTGGCCCAGATCTGTTCCTGATCCGTAATTCCAACCTGTTCCGGCATTGGGCCGTTGGAAAGAAAGAGACCGGCCCAGACCCGTTTAGCGGATCTGCGCCAAATGATAAACAAGACCTGGGCCAAATCTGGCCCAATTACATTTTGCTGTCTGGGGGGCTACTTGTGCTGCACTATTCATCAGTGAAATACCCGTATGTTGCGCCAAAAAAACTTGCGTACACAAGCTCAGACCTGACGTGAGATTTCATCGCAGCCTGCGCTTACGTTCAAATCGATAAATGCCAAGCTCAACGTTGAAATGAGTGTACGTCCATTTTACGCACGTTTTCTGTCGTACGCTCGTTTGATAAATGAGGGCCATTGTCTCTATAATTTCCTCACCCATCCCATTTTCTCCCACCTTTTTGTATTTTTCACTTAGTTTTTCCCCACTGACCTCACTACGCAAGTCTCTAGATCTTTCATTTCACTGTAGAATCTATTAAGTTCCTTGACCTCAAACTTCTGGCCAAATACACCTTTAAATAAACAATCAGGTTGCACTCAACCTTTCTCTTGCGGCTTACATAAATAACCATTTTTGATTGCCCAATTATACAATTGAAAAGTTCACACTTGTGACTGAATAACCAAAAATAAAAACCAGTTTCGTGAAAGATTCCCCAAAAGCCATGAAAAGCTTCTCTAAAAAGGGTAACAGAGAGAAAGTCTGGGGCATTCTAAAAAAAAGTGGAAAATGTTTTCCCTCTGCGGACAAAGAGTTAACAGCCACTGTTCCATGTAAAAGTCTCCATTGTAAATCAACAATCTTCTTGACCAATGGTGGTTTGTACAGTGCCCTCCACTCAGGCCTCACATCCTGCTTCACACCAAAATGAGCCCTCCATTGTCTGTTCGACCATTCAATTTTGTCTTGTTTAAAACCTTTACACAGAGGGAATACGCAACTTTACCTTTTAAATCACTAAAACCAATTTTCTTTGTGTTTTAAAAAACGTGCCAGTGCAGTCTGTAAAATCAGGGACAATAACAAGGTTAGGGAAAGGATCGTCACCGTCAGGAACTCGAAAACCATTGTAAAACATCCTTAGAAGAAAACACTAGTTTCCAGTCAGTTGTGGGCTCCAATGGTCCAGTGATTGTTGGACGAGCCGCATTGATCTCACCCCCATTTGTCCAGCCAAGGCTGCGGCATCCTCCAGGTCTGGCCCAGCTAGCTCCACCACCTGCCCCAAAGTTGTGACCTTTGATTTGCAAAATATTCCTTGGAATGTTGGTCCGAAAGTGGCATGCCTTGAGAAACGTACCCCCGAAACCACTGGTTCATTGAGCAGCCAGTACAACGAGGCGGGGCAAACAACCCTTTCCTTCTTAAAAAGAGTCCACACGTTAAAAACACTGCGGTAAAAGTCAGGAATGTTGTTATAACACAAGGGCTCAAATCTAGTAAAAACAGTGATGTATCCAATCCATATTCACCAAAACGTCTTAAAATGGAACATGCCAGGGGTTTCCACACCAAGTCCTTGGGCCCTGTTAGAAATATTCTGATGAACTCTAGCCGGAAAGTGGCTCTTCTGCTGGCCAGATGCTTAAAGGCCCGATTCCACCGGACGCGTTACGGCTGCGACACGTCTTGGCCACGGTCACCGCAGCAGATAGGTTCCACTCTAATCAATGAAACCATTTCCACCGGGCGCGGCTGCGGAACGTCTCAGCAGCGTCCCAGGAGCGGCTCGCCGTGCCGCAGTGCTTTCATTCCGTAGCATTTCTATTTTTGCCGCAAGCCGTTGCTGAACCGCGTCAATTTCAACAGAGCAGATCGAGCAGGGCAGGAAGTGAAAAAGTAAAAGCCATAGAGCATCCGGTCAATTTTCAAAATAAAACACAATACTCACAACTTCACATCAACATTATTACGTCATGACCGGTGGCACCAGGTCAGCAGTCAATCAATCAAGGGGTCTCAGAGGGTCGGCAACATGGACGACGAGAGACTCATTGTTGAAGTTCAGCAACACAAAATAATTTATGTACCCAAACAAACATCCTTTTTATAAGGACAATGGCCGGAAGGAAAAAGCGTGGCATTTAATTGCAGTCGTTTTGGGAATGGATGGTGAGTACAAAGTACTGCTTTATTGTTGACTGTTTATTGTTTGCAAATATCGTGTGCGCTGAAGATCAAGACAAATTCCTCACGTGAAAATGTATTTGGCAATAAAACTTTTCTGATTAAATTAACTGTACAGAATCTACCTTTGTGTATCCGTAAAATATGTCCTGATCAGTGCAAAGTTACGGAACATTTTGAATTACTTAAATATTAGTTTTCTTTAGAAGTACTTGACTGAATAATTTGTTTTAAAATGTTGTACTTTCTGGAAGAAATTATACATCAAAAAATATTTCACACAGCTATGGTATTAAAGGTGTAGACAAATATGTAATAGCATTATAACTACATATTGAAAATGTAACTACCCAGTGTTAAATACTGTTCATATAGTTAGCTGTGGGGGAAGTGTGTGAACGTTCAGTCTCACCTCTCTGTATTTTGCTGAGAGTTCATTGTATCGAATCTACCACCCCCCATTGAGTTCACAACCAGGTGTACACTCGATGGGGGTTGGTAGTTCACACTACAGAGATGAAAAGAATACAACAGCGGACTATTTAATTTTAAATGTTTTATACAATGAATGATGACATCTTTAGAATAGAACAATAAATCTGTAATGAGCATGTTAAAAAAAATATCTGAATAACAAAAAAAACATCTATTTACAAATATATAAATTTCCACACTTTTTGAAGAACTTTCACATCATCCTGTCCTGCCAAGAAACACTGCCTTGTGGGGAGTTGAAATAGGTGTAGAAGATCTCCCTCACATTACAGGCCTCTCTTGAGGCTCGGTTTCCTCCCATGTTGCGTACTGCTCGCAGGTTTCTCCCCTGTTGCTCTGCCTCCTCCAGCAACCTCACATTCTCTCTCGGGGCAAGCTGGAAGTTATGGAGAATGCATGCAGCCAAAACAAGGGTGTCCACATTTTGTGGGTGCAGGTTGATCCTGCGATGCAAGATTTTCCACCTGGAGGACAGAATGCCAAAAGCATTCTCAACCATCATCCTTGCCCTTGAAAGTCTGTAGTTAAATATCCTCTTATTGTGAGTGAGGTGATGTCCGGGGTATGGTCTCATTAGATACGGCTTCAGTGGGAAGGCTGCATCACCCACCATGACATGTGGCACATCATCCAAATGAGCAGCGCCAGGCAGAGAGGAACTGGGTGGGACATGAAGGGTTTTGGTCTCCATTACTCTTCCGAGAGCTGACCCAGCATATACGCCGCCATCACTGGTCTTTCCGAAGTCCCCCACTTGAATGACACTGAACCTGTAGTTCGAGTCCACAAGTGCCAAAAGCACTATCGAGAAAGTTTTCTTGTAATTTTCTCACTCAGTGCTAGGGCTTGGATCATCGTTTTTTTGATGGCAGCACACACCATGTGGACTGAGTTCCTGACTGTATTGTGCCCCAGGCGGTAGCTATTTGCCAGACTCACTAGTGAATCTCCAGAAGCCATGTACCTGTGAGGGAGGAAGCAAATAAATATAAGTTAAATGTGAACATTTTTCATTCACCTGTGTCTCTCCTTTGTTTCAGCTGACACGTGTATAGCAAGATGGAAGGTTTTAAGGGACGCATTTGTAAAAAAAAAAGAAAAAAAGGCATTTGAAGTGGATCGGCAGGTGGCACACAGAAGGACTGGAAATATGCGGAGATCATGTCCTTCGTTTTGCCCTATGTACAACCAAGAAGGTCTGTATAAATTACTTAAACATAAACAAAAATACATTTCATGAAATTTTTCCTGTGTATAACTTTTTTTATTTTTTGTTTTATATAGTTCAAGAAGCAATGTGCCACGACATGATGAGGAAACGTCGGGTACCCCTCAGTCAGACCGGTCTGAGGATCGGTCCAGCACCCCTGGGATTTCATTGCAATAGCAGTGTACATCTCCGGTCCCATCAACCTCTAGGTCCCGAAGCCCCAGGGACATAATTCCAAGACCGCCGACAAACATCCCACCCCCCACAATTACAACCCCTCCTCCAACACCGTTGTCTTCCCCCACTCCAAGACATTTTCTACCAATTCATCCCCCCCTACAAACAGGGTCGTTCACACAAATGCTGAATCCTAACTGGGAAGACCCGAACGCCATGGGGCCATACTACACGTAGTACAAATGTTGCTTGTTTGCCTTTTTTTACATTTACTATTTTTACGTTTTTATTAATCTTTTCCACTTTTGTTAGTTTAATTTTTTAACAGTCACTTATTTATTTATTTTATTACGTTTATACGTTGAAAAAGTATTAAAAAATGTTTCTCCAGCTTCTGGTCTATTTCATTTGTTTGTGGTTTACCTTAGTTCCACAGCCAGTATCTGCTTAGGTTCTATGGCAGATCTGTAGTTTGTGGTTTGCCTGGTCACTTCAGGGCCGATGAGGGATAGAAGTTTGTCCATTTGCTCTGCACTCATTCTGAAATACTGATGGTGGCGTTGACTGTCCAGCCTCAGTTCAGCCACCAGGTAGTGAAAATCGCCTTGTTGTCTTCTTTTCTGGTTGAGGGGATGAACCCAGAATCTGCTCTTTCTCCCTCTACCCCTCCTCTGCAGTCCTTCAAGCAAGGGTTCTTCCTCTGCAAAGCACCTATATGTGAACAATACATTTGAAATAATTATCATGAATGAAACTTATTGTTTTATAAACAAAAAAAGCAACAAATCATTGTTCCATGTCTTGTCATTCATAACTGGACTTTTAACAGTATTAACTATGTAATTAGTTTCAGTACAGCACAACAAAGTATGACATAATGAAACTACGATTAAAATCGTAAAACCAGGCAAATATAGAAACTGAGTAGCAAACTTACCCATGGTAGAAGCAGAAAATGGAGGATAGATGGCCAGATCAAGTTTTTCAACGTCAGAGAAGCAAAGTAAGCTGTCCGTTGTTGTCGTTACACAGTTTATCGCGGGATCTCACAGTCTCGCGTATGTTCAGGATTATGGCGTGATTTCATCATCTTGCGTGAATACGGCTGCCGCTGCGCTGCCGTAACGCGCCCGGTGGAAATGCAAGCAGGGCAGAGCCGCGGCCGTAACGCGTGCGTTGGAATCCCGGCGTAAGTCCATTTCGGCCTTCTTCCTTCTGGAGTTACAGGAGGCTCTGGGGTATCCAATGGAGTTCATCCCAAAACACATTCACCTAAATAGCCTGCACCTTGGGCGGTAGATCAGGTGGGGGATCGACACATGTAAGCCGGTGCCACAACATGGATGATACCGGATTATTTCAAACCAGCACCCGGCCTTTATATGACAGCTTAGGAAAGATCCATCTCCACTTCCTTACCCCTCCCTCAACTATTTCCAATGCGTTTTCCCAATTTCTTTTCATATAATCCTTCCTTCCAACGAACACACCGAAATACTTTATCCCACCCCTTTTCCACACCAGCCCACCTGGCAACTTTACACCTGCGGCTACACCTTCGCCGATTGCCAATGCCTCACTCTTAGCCCAGTTCACCCTTGCGGACGAAACTACGCTAAAGTTGTTTATAATACCCTCCATGATAGAAAGGTCTCTTTGACTCTTGATAAAAACCACAACATCATCAGCGTAAACAGAAATCTTAAAACAACCATTGCCCCCTGGGAAAACTACACCTGGCAAAATCTTTCTTATGTTATGGAGTAGGGGTTCTATGGCCAAGGAATACAGCATCCCCAACAGACTGCTTCCCTGCCTCACACCTCTCTGTACTTCAAAAGGGCCACTCAACCCACCGTTGATCTTCAAAATACTGACCAGGGCTGATACAAAAAACCTGCAGCGTGTGCCACCGGAATTTATGTTCAACCCGGTAAAAGCCTTTTCCTGATCTATGGAAATAAGACCAGTCCCTTCTCCCAAAGAACCAGAGACTTCCAAAAAATACCAAATTAACATGACATTGTCAGTGATCAGCCTGCCAGGGACACAATAGGACTGGTCAACGTGTATCACCTCCGCCATCACCTTCCCCAGCCTTGTAGCCAATGCTTTGGACAACAACTTATAGTCTGTGCACAGCAGAGAGACTGGCCTCCAGTTTTTAAGTTGCTGCAAATCACCCTTCTTAGGAAGCAGCGTGATGACGGCCCTCCTGCAGCTCAAAGGTAAACACCCTTTGAGCTGAGGCCAGACTGTCTCTGAGGACACCAACGTTTCCACCAATGACTGACCAGAAAGACTTATAAAAATCTGTAGGCAGACCATCAATGCCAGGAGCCTTTCCACTTTTCAAACCCAAAACTGCAGCCTGCAGCTCCTCGGCAGCTAGGACTTTCTCGAGGGCTTTGTTGGGCTGGACCTGAGGAAGACCCTCAAAAAAAGGCAGGTCTCTGTCAGAAATATCTCGTACAGCTCCTTATAGAAACCTGCTGCATACCTGCATATTCCATCAGGATCAGAAACAGTTGCTCCGGTGTCAGTGCACAAAGAATGGAAGATCTTCCTCTGACCATTCCGGCGCTCAAGGCTGAAGAAATAATGTGATGGGGCGTCCATGTGCATTGCATCCATAAAACGGGACCTGACCTGTGCTTTGACGCCCAGCAGACTGCTCCAAGCTGTCTTTTTTGCTGTGAGTGCCTCAATATGGCCTCGATCTCCTGTGGACTCTGCAAGAGACTGCAGATTCACTATCTCAATCTCCAGTTCTCTCATTGACCTGGCTCTGTCCCTGCTAACATTGAGAGTATACTGTTGACATAGTTGTCTGATCCGGCACTTGCTCACATCCCACGACTGTTGTCAGGAGGTATAATCCCCCTTACTCTTCCTGTACTCAACCCAAAAAAAATAAAAGCCTCTACAAAAATCCTATCAGCTAGGAGAGTAGTATTAAAATGCCAAAAAGCACTTTTTGTTTTTACCTTATTGATTAAAACTGAGCAAGGGTTAGGTGAGAGATACTCATTTTGAAAAAATGGCTCACAAAAGTGCCATACAATGGTCAGTAAAACCAACAGGAATAATAAAACTGCTTCTAAAAATATTGAGGTGGTGCATATTGAGTGATAAAACATTGTCTTTTGTGTGAGCCCAGGTGTACTGTTTCTGAATACCATGGAAACTTCTCCACACGTCCCTCAACTCACAAGACGCCGTTAGACGTGTGAGTCGCCTCAGAGAGGCAGAATGAGGCTCCAGGTGATTCCTGTCTAACCTAGTATCTTCAGTACAGTTAAAATCACCTCCTAAAAGTAAATACTCATCACTATCACATTGGCTTATTACTTTGCCAAGTGTGTATAAAAACAATAACTGGTCAGTCCCTTTGGTTTGGATATAAATATTAATGAAAAACATTTTCACGTCTTCATACTGTGTTTTAACTTTTAAAAGTCGTCCTTCCACTACCACCTCCTCATTGTATGAAACTGGTTTAAAATTATTGAAAAACAAAATGCCCACTCCACCACTATTAAAAGGCTTGTGACTTGAGACATCTCCACTCATTATTTTTTCCAATCTAATTTCGTTATCAAGTGTGCTATGTGTTTCCTGTATGAATAGAATGTCATGTCCATTATCTTTTAATAATTGATAGAGAGAAGCTCTTTTAAAACAGTCCCTTGCACCATTCAGATTCAAAGTGCCAATTTTAAAATCGCACATGGTTTTAAGAGGGAAGGGCTGCATTTAAAGAAACACACTTATACAATAAAAAATAAAAAACTGCTTAAAAACTCTCATCATTGGAAGCAATCTCAAATTTCGCTTTTACAATCAATTTTTTAAGGCAAAATATTTCCTGAACAGGTAAAACACTATCAGAAGATTCCACAGTGTTCTTTTTCGACCCAATATGTTTTACATACTCAATAAAAGCATTCATATTGGGGAAGTACTTTCCCACTTGTATTCTGTGGGCATTCCAGGGACACCGCGGAAATCGGGGGGACCGCAGACGCAAGAGCCGCCAGTGGCACCGAAGCAACCAAGAGTACCGCGACCGCGGCAGGCGCAGGGAGCACCGTGACAGCGGCCCGCGACGGGGGCACCGCGCTGGCGGTGTTTTGGTTTATTGTTTTGTTTTGGTTTATCCAACAAAATTCTGTGCAAAGTGCAAATCATCATTTTCAACAAAGCAAATAATATTATTGTAACACCAGCGCTGTTTAAAAGCATCTACATCCCCAATCGCCTTATAAAACGTATACTCCAGCCAGACTCTGGCTCTGACGTTACAGAGGAACACAGGAGGGGCCTCATGCCCTGCTCTGCCCTCCACCTTATTTCTCCGGCTGATGTACACGGCCATTTTCGCTTCTCCTAAGAGATAATTTACTAGCTGCCACTTAACAATATTACTTTTTTTGTATCCAGCACCAAAGATAAGAACTTTTTCAGAAAAAAGCACATTCAACAGACTAAAAACCAAAGTTAAAAGAGAGAAAAAAACTGTGAGTCTCGGGCACTCAGTAAAAATATGGAAAACTGTCTCCCGTAGGCCACAGAACGGACAAGTGTTTGAAACAGCAGGATTTAAAACCGAGATAAAAGTATTTGAGGCGATGGCACCATGTAGTACCCTCCACTGGAGGTCAGCTGTCCGTTTTTTGAGGGGAGGCTTGTATAAAACCCTCCACTGGGGGCGGGTCCCCCCCCACCCTGGCCTGTTGCTCCATACTGTGGGGGGTCTGCCGCTCAGTCCTTTCTTGTGTATTTCTTTCACAATGTTCTCGTATAATGTAGCCTTGTCGGCCCGGTGCAGGCATCACCTAACGCTGGGCTCAGGATGATGTCTGGGAAAGGGTCCGTGGGGTCTGGTATTGCCTCTCCTCGGGAGTACTTCATGAGGAGGCTCCTCTCCGTCCCACAGAGCTTCTGCCTCCAGAGCTCCAGCAGCTTCTGAACCACCCTGACCGATCGAATGCCCAGAAGAGAGCCCAGGGCCCCGGCCCCCGTCAGCTCCGGCCCTGCAGCCTCCACCAGCTGCTGCAGGCTCACAGTCTTTGACCTATACAGTGTTGTCAGCAGCCCGGGCGTCACGCTACAGACGTCCAGCCTGCTCCCATGGATCAAAGGCTCCTTTAGTAACCAGAGTTTGAAAGTGGCCGTTCTGCTGGCCAGGTGGATGAGGCCCTGTCCCCCCTCCTCTCTTGACAAGTATAGCACCCCCTGTGGCACCCAGTGCAGACCCCCCCAAAATAAATCAACCATTTTCTTTTGGATTTCCGCTAGTAGGCCAGAGGGGGGGTCCACACACGACAGACGATGCCACAAAAGGGATGCAACAAGATTATTTAAAACTAAAACTCTACCTCTGTACGACATTTGAGGGAGCAGCCATTTCCATCTTCTCATTTTTTCCTCTGTTCTTTCAATGACAGTCTCCCAGTTTCTCTTCACCACCGCCTCATTCCCGAGAAACACTCCGAGATATTTTAACCCGTCCCTTCTCCAGGCAAGGCTCTGGGGGAGAACCAGGAGACCGTCAGACCATTCACCAACAGCAAGGGCTTCACTCTTTTTCCAGTTCACCCTTGCTGCTGATAAAATAGTAAAATCATTAATAATATTTTCTAAAATGCCCATCTCCCGCTGATTCTTAATAAAAACAATGAGATCATCCGCATAGGCCGATAAAACTGCTTCCACTAAAACCAGGTAAAATTAGACCTTCAATATTAAGACGTATTTTGTTGAGGAGGGGTTCCAGGGAGAGTGCATAGAGCATCCCAGACAGAGCACAGCCTTGCCTGACACCTCTACACACTCTAAAAGGAGCACACAGACTACCGTTGACCTTTAGCACACTCTCAACTTCACTGTACAACTCCTTGATCTTAGCTATAAAACCAGCGCTGAACCCAAACTTCTCCATAACTTTCCAGAGGAAGTTGTGTTCAACGCGGTCAAAAGCCTTTTCCTGGTCCAGAGAAATCAAACCAGTGTTAACACCCAATGAGCTGGAGACGTCCAAAACATCTCGAATAAGGTGGACATTGTCCACCATGGACCTGCCGGGCACACAGTAGGTCTGGTCCCGGTGGATGACCTGCTCCATAGCTTTCCCCAGCCTGGAGGCTCTATCAGTGAGTCCTCCTCCTCATACTCGCTGCTGTAGAGGGAAGTGTAGAACTCTACTGCACGCCTCCGGATCTGGCCTGGCTCGACAATCTCCTGCCCTGTGTCTGAAAGCAGTGTGTGGATTACTCGCTTCTGCCCATTCTTCCTCTCCAGGCCGAAGAAATAGCTAGAGGGAACATCCACCTCCGCAATGGCTTGAAACCGGGACCTGACCAGTGCACCCTGTACTTTACTTTCCAGCAGGTCAGCTAATGCTAGCTTTTTAATTTTGAGGACTTCAATATGTCCTCGATCTCCTGTGGATTCACCTAAATTCTCTAGTTCCACTATATCTATCTCCAGGTCCTTCATAGATCTAGTGATGTCTCTAGTGACATTGAGGGTGTGCTGTTGACATAAAAGTTTGATTTCGGTCTTGCCATGGTCCCACCACTGCCTAAGAATGCTAAATTCATTCTTCCTCTGCCTAAAAACATCCCAAAAATAAATAAGCACCTCCCTAAACCTTCTATCAAACGTTAAAACAGAGTTAAAATGCCAGTAAGCACTTTTAGGCTTTACATTTCTTATAAAAACCTGACATAAAACCAAAGTGATCAGTAAAAACAGCTGAGATAATGGTGCATGATTTATAAATATTAAAATGATGCTTAAAACAATAAATACGGTCTAGTCTGGCTGAGGATATCCTACTCTCTCTGAGGTGGGATCACGTATACTGTCGGCAGTCTGCATGCATCCTTCTCCATACATCCACCAGGCCATAAGCAGAGACCAGCTGCCTCAGAGCATGCTGGGATGCTGGATGTTGCTCTGCATGGTTTCGGTCTAAAACCTCATTTTCAGTACAATTAAAATCCCCACCCAAGAATAAAAAATCCTCCTTTGCACAGCCATTTAAAACATCACTTACCTTTTCTAAAAAAACGTTCCTCTCTGCACCATTTGTCGGAGCATACACATTAATAAAAACAGCCGTAAAAACATCAAACCGAGCTTTGACTAAAAGTAGCCTCCCCTCGATAAAATGCTCGACCTCCAGTGAGACCGGAGTGAAAGCCTTGGAGAAGAGGAAGCCTACTCCTCCACTCAGAGAAGTACCGTGACTCAAAATGGCTTCCCCTTCCCCCATCACTGTGCGTTTCTTGTAAAAATAAAACATTGACTTTCTTCATTTTTGCTGTTTCAAAAATACTTGCCCTTTTTTCCCCTCGCTGGCTCCATTTAAATTAACACTTTTGCGCAGCAAAACTTCTGCTGCGCCGCAAAAGTTTCTCCTCCCCTGGCCAGCCATTTGGCTCAGCTCAGTGACACACACACACACACACACACACACACACACACACACACACACTGATGCACAATACCCAAACAAAACCAGCAAAAACATGACACGGCAACATTGCCCAATGTTTTCACAATGGACATGGGACAACGGCAGAGGACATGTTTATTTCCAAATGTCTGCAAGGATTGGTTTACAAGAGAGATAGTAAAGTGGTGCAAAACAGTTAAATTATTCACCCACGTAAACACGTTACCTACTGTTAACAATGGGCCATTGTAACAAATCGCCTGCTCGGCATGCCATGCATATATAAATGCAGCTTTGAAGGGGACGCAAAACACAGCTTTGGCAACGCTGTTGAACGCTGATTGGCTGTCGCAAAATCCGTGCCGCAAAATCCGTGAACGCGCTGCAAATCAAATCTTGCCCCGCGGTTTTCTCGGCAGCAAGTGGTCCGGCAGCAAACCCGCAACGTGTCTCTACATTCACTTTGAATGGGATCGTGCTGCGCGGCATCTTTTTGCATCTTTAAGTGTGAACGCAGGGTTAGAGCTAATGCTTGTTAGCACTACAAGGTCTGAGTGCTGTAGCCTGTGTACACACATAGTGCTGATTTAAACTCCAAAGATGCACTGGGGGAACTTTTTGTTGCTTACTTGTTTTTAAAGGCTAATTTGAAGGAACAAGAATTAGCTTAACCTCCTCTCCCAACGCTCCGAAAACAGCAGAACACTGCCAGCAGGGAATATAATTATATATCGGCTCGTTGGGAGTCCGCACTAAAGGATTTAATTTGTTAATTGTCTGTTTTTGCCCGGCTGTCTACGATCTCCGACCAAAGTGCTGCTGGCTTCATTTAGCTTCGTTAATTATCCCAGAGACACGACTAAAGGTCCTGCTCTGAAGAGGCTGGTTGGAGCAGACTGAAGGCAAAGAATAGACAGGTCAGAGCCACGCACGCACACACGCACACAGACAAACACACAGACACACACACAGAGACACACAAACGCGCAGACAACACACCAGTGAAGTAAGGGTGTTCGGTGATGATAGAATAAACTTGTGCACATATGTACACACCTGCAGGATAAATAGCTAAGTAAACCGCTGGCTTAGGCTGAGCCTACTTAAGGAAGGGATTATTTTGCTGTGTAAAGGGGTTTATTTATGGTGTGAGTGTGTGCTGAGCAGAAACAGAAGTAAATGTCCTTGACTAAGACGGAATAACACCACTATAATAATCTTCTCGCTCTCTCCTTATCTCGCACTTCTCTTTCTCCCTTCTCCACTGCCATCTCTCTCCCTCCCAACCCTCTCTCTCTCTCTCTCTCTCTCTCTCTCTCTCTCTCTCTCTCTCTCTCTCTCTCTCTCCCTCCCAACCCCCTCCCTCTCTCTCTCCCTCCCTTTCTCTCTCTCTCTCTCTCTCTCTCTCTCTCTCTCTCTCTCTCTCTCTCTCTCTCTCTCTCTCTCTCTCTCTCTCTCCCTCCCAACCCTCTCTCTCTCTCCCTCCCAACCCCCTCTCTCTCTCTCTCTCTCTCTCTCCCTCCCAACCCCCTCTCTCTCTCTCTCTCTCTCTCTCTCTCTCTCTCTCTCTCTCCCAACCCTCTCTCTCTCTCCCAACCCTCTCTCTCTCTCTCTCTCCATCGCTCTCTCTCTCTCTCTCCTCATTTGGCAGCTTAGGGCAAATTTGTCGACGGGCAGCTCGCTCGGTTCCCTGTCTCCTCTGAATAAATATCCCAGGTGCAAAACCCAAATAAAAAAAGAATGAAGAAAGAAAAAGAAAAAAAATGAATTTCATATTTATCGGATTATGGAAAAACACCTGCTTCTGTGATACGGTATTCTATATTCAGTTGATCAGCTGGTTAATCATTTTCTCACTAAGAAGCAAAAATATGGCCCTAACCAAAGGTACAAAGGTACGGTTTTTTTTATGGACAGACAACGAGGTGGAGTTGCTATTGAGGATTGGTGGCGGAATATCCAGCAAGTGTTTGCGGTAGCCCTGAAGAAAAAGACTTTCCACAAAAGATTGAGGAAATTACTAAAACAGGCTTAACAACAAAACTGAAGGCAATTGGAAGCAAATATAGACAGGCGGTGGATTCCGGGAGGAATCATGGAACAATTGTCCTGCTATATTTTGATCTCTGCCAGAATATATAGGGAGGATCTCCGGCAACCACCACACTGAGGTCACCAGGTTATTAAATATCAAATATATTTTCCAGTCAAATCGATTAAAGGTTGCATAGGTGATTTGCTTTTTTGGCCATTTTTGCAAAATTACTTGAAATCCTTATCATAACCCGCTTACAGCCACTGAGTTAGAAGTACTGACATGAAAATTAAACTTGTCAATCATCTGTGGAACGTGCAGGGCTCGAAAAACTCCAGCCAATCATATCCATTGCCACCGAGTTTCATTGGACAGTAAGTACGTCAATCAAACGGTCGTACTGCACTCCCCCTCCCCCCCCTCCCCGCGCGCGACCCCTTCGTGCAGTACTCGTGACCCAGAGCTCGTGACCCAGAGCAAGCTCCTGTTTGTTGTTATCCTGCGGTATCTACTGGAACTAGTTAATCCACATTTGGACCTAGCAGTAGAAGACAATTTCCATGGCAGACAAGACGCCACAATCCCCACCACCACCACCACCACCAGCAAAGAGAAGGAAAACTCTTTTTCAGAGAGTAATTGATAATAAAAACGCTGAAAGAGAAAAACTGAAATCAAGAATAATCCTAGGCGCTGCTTTTGAACGTTGGCGGCAACTGAAGGACGAGAAGGGTCTAAAAACCGATGCTTGTGTGGCGGTTGACCTAGTTTCAAAGTTTATACCGTTTATACTCGGTAATACCGGTGTTGAGACGAGTGTAGCCTATTACTCGGTGTGAAAATGTCCACACCGCGGCAACCCTAGTGAAAACCAGGACTTCCAATACAATTATATGAAACAAACATACATTTTCTAAAAATAGTATTGATTTATGTGACCGTTTAATGTTTATAACATCTGGTGCAACCATAGCCGCGAGAACGTATTCTCAGCAGGGGGTGCTGTGAAAAAAAAAACCCGGCCTGCACTAGACTCGCAACTCGCCACATTGATAAAAAGATATATAGCAGCGCAGCTCAATTACACCAGTGCATGCGCGCACAGTTGAAAATCGATCGTTGTGTTCACTTCCTTCACACCATGGTTCACATCCAGCTGCTCACAGAACAAGTTTAGCGCACCACCGCTACCCTCACACTTTTTCATATAACCTTTTTTCAGCACTAGGACATATGAGCATTAAATAAATGCTGCGTCTCAACATGCCTTGGACAGCAGCGAGGATGACTCGCTTTGCCACGGGCCGAAACAGTTCGGAGCGACCACAGCCAGAGCGAACACAGCGGGGCAGAGGAGTGTCAGGAAGTCTTTGGTGTACACATCAGTACGGCCTATTTGCACTACTGTTTAGTGGCAATGCAGTGTTTTATTCTATGCCTTTTTATTTTCGTATATTATTTCAATTAATACAATTTATTTATTCATGAAATCAAGATCTGGGCTTCAAATCTTTTTTCCAAATATAGGTCGTATTACAATGGGGTTTGTGTTTATATTCGGACCAATACGGTACAGCGGATGCTCACATGACGTTAAGCATTTCCTGGTGCATAATGTGACGCTTCAGAACCTAAAATCCCGTTTCTCCCCGTTGATACGACAACACATAACCGGCGTTTTCAGAAATCTCCACTTTGGTTTTTAGAAATGATCGTTTTCTGTGATAAGACAGGGCCTCGGACAGGGGGTGTTGCAGCACCCCCAAAACCCCTACTTCCCGCGGTACTGGGTGCAATTTACAGCTGAATGTAGTGCCATGTTGTTAAACGAAAAACCTACGCTAGCCTGGCTCGCTCTCGCGCATCTCTGTTCGCGCTCGTGCATGATTGCGCGTCCAAGTACTTGGAATGGGTGGAGTCAGAGTCAGCGTTGAAGGGGAGGGGGGTAGGACCATTTGAGTTGTGTATTTTCAAAATCTGCTGGCGTTTCGCAAATCGCGTACCCAACCTTTAAGTCATTAAAATGCTATAGTAAATTATTATCAACGGCTAAACATTCAATCAGGACTGTGACAAGAAATGTTAACAGTTGTTTCTCAGTTGGCCTGGGTAAAAGAACGATACAGGGGGGGGCTGTATCGTGAACCTACGGACTTCGGTGGGGGTTTTATTCCGTCTGTGCACGGCACCTTCTCAACGAGCAGGTGCGCGCCGGCAGCCAGAGAGGGCGCCAAAATACCTATTCCCCACACAATGTTATGTAGTACTTCATTGATAACCACTTCATTGATTTTTTTTTTACTGCTCGTGGCGCCCCCCACAAATATGCCGCCCCAGGCGGCTGCCTGGTTCGCCCGTTCCCTCTGACTCGTTGCACTCTGTGCGGAAGCTTGTTGTGCTGAGTTGAAGGCTGAAAGTCACTCTCGTAGCAAACAGTCACATTTTTTAACAGTTTTTTTTGCGTGACTGCTTCATTGTTGGCTTCACAAAAATTGTGGAGAACAAAAAATGCAATAATGACTAGTGGTAAATCATTACGGTTCAAGTCCATTGCTCTCCGGAGTGCACCGACGTGGGCCTTCAAGCACCCAAAGGGGCATTCAATGACCATCTGTGCTTTGCAAAGAGAAAGTCCAAAGTTCTGCTCCTGAGGTGTCTGTCCGCCGCTTGTGTATTCCTTCATAAGGTAGGGCATTAGGGGATATGCTGGATCCCCTAACATAAACACAGGGACTGGGCTTTCTGCTTCCACGATTACTTTGGGACATGGAGGAATCGTGCCATCTCGTAGGTACTTTTTCATTTTGGAGTTTGCAAATACAAGGGCATCGTGGACACTGCCGGGCCATTTTACAACAACATCTATGAAGTTGTATTTGTAATCGCAAACAACTTGGACGTTTGGGGAATACCTGTTCTTTCTACTAAGGAAGTCCATTGAATTTGATGAAGGCTGTTTGATTTCGATGTGTATGCCATCAATAGCTCCTATACATTGAGGGCATGCGATGTCAGTTTGGTTTGAAATGTGCTCGGGACAGAGACTTATTCGGTAGTGCATTTTCAGAAGTGCTGGGTACAATGAGGATGCACTCTTTTTTCTCTCTTTAGTGCAGGTAATGAAAGGTTCTGAAAGATGGCATACCCATGTAGCTAATTACTAAGGAATAAAATGTATACAAAATCTGTCTGGCACGTTTTATGAAAACATTTCCATCAAGTATCGGACATATGACCCACTATGTTCTGCTCCATTTATCCAATGTTGACAAAGTGAGATGACATGGCTAAGCTAACAACATAAACAAGAGGAGCTAGGAAAGGAAATTAACTGCGTGTTCAAGTTCAGAAGGGGCAAACGTGTGGCTACACACAGCACTTCAAAAGTCATCAAGATTGAAAAAGAAAAAAATATTTGTCACAGCTGAACGCTGTATCACATGAGCAGGCTGTTCTCAATTCGCAACACGCATTCCATCCAATCTAGCCTACATCAGGCATTCTGACCAAAACTCATGCACTCCCCCCCACAATTATTCCAGAATTCAAGCAAAGCAAGAATGACCAAAAGTCACTTTGTTTCAACAAGAGACTGACTCCACCGACAATCATTTGTAAGTTAAAACAGCCGACCACTTGAGTGAAAAAAACACAAAAGACCTCGCCCTAGCACCAGCAAATCTTCAGCAATAAATATTGCATCTTACCTTTATTTATGTGGCAGTGGTCTGCAGATGCATCCCGTGGTGTAGCCTACCACATCCATTAAGTTTAACAGGTTATCGTTCTGATACTGTCCATAGTACTAGCAACCTGCTCTGGTGCTTTTTACCTATGTATTCAGGCTAAAATGACTTTATTGTCTGATGCCTCATCATTGCATCCCAGCCAAAGAGTATTGGTATTATTAGTTTTGGCTACTTGCCAAAACGAAAAAATAACTTTACACAGTGTGTCTTTATACAGTGTATTTGTTATCACCAGTGGCGGTTCTACGTCCAGTTACGCCCCGGGCAGGACTTCCTTGCGTGGGGGGGGGGGGGCTGTATCGTGAACCTACGGACTTCGGTGGGGGTTTTATTACACCTTCTCAACGAGCAGGTGCGCGCCTGCAGCCAGAGGGGGAGCCAAAATACCTATTCCCCACACAATGTTATGTAGTACTTCATTGATAACCACTTCATTGATTTTTTTTGTTCGCCCGTACCTAAAACCGCCACTGGTTATCACTCATAGCGTTGATCAGCAGAGAAATAGTTAGCCAAAGTCGTTGACGTTGCTTAGCAACCGAATATGCTGGGGTTGATAAATTACCGGACTGGAGTGATACAGATGACGTGAATCAGAGGTAAAAAAAATCACTTTCCTTGACAGCGGTCAAATATGCTGGACGGGAGCATTCCACAGCATAAAAGCCATGTAATAAAGAAAAATAATCGAAAACTGAACGTTGGGAAGGCCCATGCAAGTGAATGGAGCAGTCTACAGCATTGAGAAGAGCCGTGTAATAATGCATAATAATTCATCTTGAGTTTTTTTTTTTTTACAAAAGTGGGTACAAAATTAATCTTGACGAAAACTGGTGGGGACGGGTCCCCAGCGGAATCGACGCCTATGCACTGAGGTAAATACCATAGGCTCCATAGAAATCCCTCACTGAGCCGCTACTGCAGGCTCAGTGAGTGGCAGAGTGATGTAATCGGGACTCAGATTGGCAATGGCTTTACATACATCTCTGACTATTTTAGACACAGTTTGACGGGCCAAGCCAAAAGAGTTGGCCGTTTTCCGTAGTCTACCTTCATCGCTCAGGTAATAGAGATTACAAGCAAACTTTTTTACAACATCCACCGGATCTCTCACCCGAGTCATCGGGCCTTCTATTTGGGGGTGCAAAATGTCACACAGCTTGTATAAGCTGCCTCTTGAATGCCTGAAGTTCTCTCTCCAATCCTCTGGCAACACTGTCTGTAGCGTTGGGTATCGAACAACGGTGCCATTTGGCACCGACCGAATTATGTCGGTTCTACCGAGTATCGAATTGTTTTGGAGAAAAAGGTGCCAAATTTCGATACTTTACGGTAGACGACCTGAAGGCTTTTACTTTATTATTTTTTATCTATCGCAGCCAGCCAATCACTACCGTTGTTGTTGTATACAGGTGACTTGACTGACAAATCAGCATGAAGCTATTTGGGTGACGTGAGACTCGTGACTGCCTTCGAGTTGAAAGCGGGGCAAATTCACTGAACTTCGCGCTAACCAAGATGCATTCTAAAACGTGGTTACATTTCGTAAAAATTGACAGCAATACTGTGAAATGCAACCGTTGCTCGGCAATTATAAAATGCAAGTCGGGGAACACCTCAAATATGATGAAACATTTGATCATCCATGGCATCAATTTAAGACTGGACAACGGTACCGTCTTCAACACTCCATCTGCTGGGTCTTCTTCTGCTAGCAACGATGAAATAACAGGTACGTTTCCCGCTAGAAGTTAGCTAGCTAATAGCAGGTTAGCTGTGTGCCAGCATATATTACAGTAGCTAACGTAATTTACTAGATCGTTAGTTGAGCAAAGATAAAAAAATTTCAAAGTCACCAACAATGGCGTGTGATTGTAGTATAATGTCAATAAAACACTACCGTTTGTTAGTTAGTTGGCTTTGCATTTGCCTTTGACTATCTCCTATTTCATAAATATACCATAAAGTAAGTATAAAATACTTACTTTATGGTAAGTAGTTTATACTTACCATAAATAAAGGTAAGTATAGTAAATATACTATACTACAGACTAAAAAATAAATTTTCGTAAAAAACAATATAATTAAATGTATCTTTTGGATTAAGACTACAAATATGAATTTCATTTCACGCTCCTGATGTGGGCTTGACCCATTTTTCCGATGTGTTGCCCAAAACCCGATATTTAATTCCTTTACTTTGTTTGGTCTGTGAATAATAACAGAATAAAAATGACTTTTATCGGCACTTTGCTTGGACATCGTAGCCTTGACTTGATTCATCAACAGCTGATTTCTGATAGATATATATATATTTTCAAATATTTTTGATTCACCGTTTGTTCAGACCCCTGCCCTAACAGTCTCTCTCTCTCTCTCTCTCTCTCTCTCTCTCTCTCTCTCTCTCTCTCTCTCTCTCTCTCTCTCTCTCTCTCTCTCAGATTTCTTTGATTCCCTGTTTGTTCGGACATAGTGATAGAACTAACTCCTCTCTCTTCTCCTTCCCAGCAGGGGGGCACAGTGCAGAAGCACAAGACAACCCCCCCCACTACCAATTATACTGATATAATGGGATAGAATGTGTCTTCGCTTCCCACCATCTCTCTCTCTCACTCCCTCTCTCTCACTCTCCTTTGTCCAACTCTTTGCCTCCCTTTGCCTCTCTCACTTTGCCTCTCTCTCTCTCTCTCTCTCTCTCTCTCTCTCTCTCTCACAGTCACACTCACACACACACAACCCCCCCCTGCTTGACGCCGCCCAAGATCGAGCAACCTGGCGGTCAAAGGGGTCAAACCCTCACACATCCTCACCCATACCAAACCACACCTGCACAACATCATCATCATCATCGTCTGTTCTCGCTCAGTGCACCCGGGGTCGGCAGAATCCACCCCCACACCCCTGCGCAGTGTACCCTCAGTCTGACGGTCTAACATCATCACACACCATCCCAGCACGTGGACAACTGTCTCCACAGAGAGCCTCTGACTGGTCGAGCAAGGCATCGCACTGAAAACGTCTGTCCCGGCCCTGCCAAGCCAAGCACCGCCCAGTTACTAGCCTGGCTAACGCCAGACCTCATCTCAATCTACATTAAGAAGAGGTCTGTGAACCACACAATCATTTTCTCGTATTTGAGGCGTGGTTTACGATTGGTCATGAGTCTGTACGTAGCTCATAGCCAATCGTATCAATTATACCAGATCATGTATGTAGAGCGACAGAAATTCAATAAGGAAGAAGACGATGGGTGTGTCACATAGACGTCGTCATCGTCTTGACGTCCCTCCCCGTTCTGTGATTGGTTCCCTATCTCAGGCGAAAATCGGATCCATGGAATCCAGGCTGCCTAGCAGCGCGAAATGAGATCGTGCGCAAGGCAGCCAGGCCACCCGGTTACAACATGAGATGTTTAATTCATAGGGCTTCACTGATTGGCTTGTTCACCTCGTTTAGATAAAATGGAAGGGAAGGGAAACAGTGGAAATTAAGGCAATGGATTCAGATGCCGCGGCGCTAGTTTTTGAATCGGTATCCAAATACTCACTCGTCTGTATCGTTCGATTAGTTGCTAGTGCTTTGTGAACAGTAGGCTCACTCTCGTCCTTAAATAACGTTAGGCTAATGCTAAGCTAACATTAGGCTAACGCAAGCTAAGGCTGAGCTAACGCTAGTTAGTGCTTTGCTAACAGTAGGCTAATGCTAACACCAATCCCACCCCACTTACCAGGTCTGCTCGGCCTCCCCGCTGGGCCAGTGCAGTCTACACATGTGTCCTACCGAGCCGTCCGTCTTGGGGAAAGCGCGCAGCCCGCTGAACACTGGGTAGGGCAGCATGACGGCCAGAGACAGTACCCAGGTGGCCGCGATGACCCGGTAGGCGTGCGAGCGTGTCTGCCACGCCCGCGACTGGAGGGGGTTACAGATAGCGCTGTAGCGCTCGATGGCAATGGCCACCAGGCTGAAGGTGGAGATGGAGACCGAGATACCTGGAAGGTGGAGAAGGGGACAGAAACAGGCTGAGGTTACAGGCAGGGACGTGCACAGGGGGGTTGCTCAAGTTGCTTGGGCAACTGCCCATATGCCCTCCTCGACTCAGGTTGCCCTTCCGAGGAAAATAAATAAATAATAATATATATATTTTTAAATCATTTAATGGATGCAGAATTTCATGTAGGCCTAGATAATAAAAATCGCCACTCGAAACATTTCATAAAGTAAGCGTAGCCTCATTCAATTCCGTTCGGGCACAGAGTGAAAGTCAGTAGGGGGAGGGCAAACTCTGCCGCGCGGCAACAGCCGCTTTTGCCGCCTCCCCTCTGCCGCCCTTCCCCCATTGAAATTAATGGAGGCGGCGAGTTGCCGCGCGGCGTGTAATAGCTGCTTTACGTAGCTGCAGCGCTGCACGTGACCGGAACACTGGCACCTGTGAGACGAATGCCTTGATGTTCTCGGAAAAGGTGAATTTGAGATGCATAACAAACAAACAATCATCATCACGTTTTATGAAATGAATTACAATCTTCATAAATCCAGGCTCAGTTTGCCACGTAACGTTTAGCCTAAATAATCAGACAGCTAGCTAGCTTGCAGACAAGCAGCCCGTTATCACATAGTCTACACATTTTTTGGTAGGCAAACTAAGCTACATGTCTGCTGATAGTTAGTTTCTAACATTTCGTTTTAACAAGAAGAATAAATGATGGAAGTGATGCATCACATGAATTCTTTCATTCAAAATGGTTCCTGCCTAAATCTTATCACTATTTTGGGTATTGTTTGTTATTGTTAAGTGGAGCCGATTTTAATCAGTGGGAGCCCTGTGCTTGTTTCCCTGCAACAAGAAGGTTCCATCTGGGGGTGATGGAAGACAGTGACACCCTTAGCGTGTTTGAAATGTCCAATCGATTGCGCAATTCTGTTTTAGTTGCAGTCATTGCCGAAAACCCGGCCTCGCATAGGTACTTGGTGGGAAATGGAAGCAACGTTTTCAGCGCTTTTACGGATATCTCGGGATACTCCGCTTTGGTTTTGATCCAAAAACCTGCCAGAGAGGTTTGCTCAAACACACTTTTAAGACCACCATCTATTTCGATCATTTGATCTTCCTCCTGCACTGACAAGTGATTCGGGACATTGACAAATGGGTTGCGGATCCACTCATTCGTTTGCCGTGGATCTTTGGAGGATGGGAAGTAACGTTTGAATTCATTTGAAAGCGCAACAAGGTGATCACGCACCAGCTGCGAGAGAATGGGCCCTGCCTCAGTCTCTCCCAAAATCCCCACTAATGTTTGGAACATATCGAATATTCCCCTGTCCACTCGTCGTCCCCACAAATGAAGCTTGGCTTTAAATGCATCAACTTTATCTGCCAGTTTAAAGACATTCGTCATTCTCCCCTGGAGTGTCAGGTTGAGCTGAGCTCATAGTGTGACACTACTGTTTAACTGAACAAGTGAAGTGAGCTTAGGCTGCGCGCGCAGCCGCTGAAGCCAATACGTGTTGAGGACGGGACAGACAGACAGTTATGCCTAAGAAAAGAAGTTAAGACCTTGCCAAAAGGTTGTTATATGCATCTAACAACTGCATATAGACTTATGGCATGTAAAAGAGTGACAGTATTGCGAAGTCAATTGAGTTTATTAAATGTGCATGCATTTTGCATTTATTATTTTCTTTTTTTTATTCATGTCGTAGCCTACTAACCTACGGCCCGGTTAGGAATGGCCCGGTGGTTGGGGACCGCTGCTTTAAGTGACAGATGCAGACACAGATCCAGAAATACAAAGCAAAAGCCTTACACAGCGCTGTTTAAAGTGTATCATTTTCAGTGTATTCTGGGATTACAATGTATTTTTATGCAAAGCATTTCTAGTTTTGAGTTTAAATTAGGCCCACTTACACATCATTCAAGCCATTCTGCAACCTGGTTATGCCGTGTTTCCACTGCAGGGTGCGGTACGGTTCGGTTCGCAAAGGTGCGGTACGGATTCCGTTTCCACCGCCAAAAGTGGGTGTGACCCGGACTGAGCCATACTCGTTTTGCCCTCGTCTTCAGTACTCCTCCGTTGGGGTACTGAGATGCCTGAAAGGGTGCCGGAAAATTCGAGCTACACACCCTCCGTTGATTGGTCGACAGAATCGTCACTTCCGGGCGACGTGGGGATAAAAACAAACAAACAGTAGCCTGGAGGTATTATTCTTTACAATGAACATGTCGCGTAAAACGCTTGCTCGGGCGAACAAGGAGGTGGAGACGTTCCTCTGCATTCTTGGGGAGGAAGACGTTGTTCACGATGTTTAAGTAGCTGCCGCGGCGATCGACATCCGGCCTACCATAAAGGGTAGTGTCGGCGGTGGAAACGCAACCTCGGAATTGAGCTGAGCTATACCGCCCCCTCCCTACCGGACTGAGGCGAACCAAACCGCACCGCACCCTGCAGTGGAAACGCAGCATTAGTTCAGTATCATGTCCGACAGTATTCAAAGCCATTCATAAATCTATGAATCTCTCGTTTTATGTCAGAGCACAGCTGAAGTCTTCAAAGAAATCTAAATGGCTGGGATTCTTTGCCAGTCAATCTTTCTTATTCAGATACAGACTGGGGTTACAGATACAGACTTAAACTAGCTACAAACAATGAAGGGGTGAATGTGAAAAGAGATGCCAGACAATTCTTCATATTCAGTCTTTCTCTTCAGACTTACCAATGATCAGGCCGTTGCTGGTTTGCACCTTTCTACCTGCTAGAGCAATGCACTACACCAACTGCTAGCTAACCCCGTAACAACACGAGCGGAAGTAGCTCAGGAGGTAGAGGCGGGTTGACTGGTAACCTGAAGGTTGCTAGTTGGATCCCCGGCTCCTCCTAGCTGAGTGTCGAGGTGTCCCTGGCTGTCGCCCTGAGGGGTCGACCCCGCCGTTGGTGAGTGAATGGGTGAATGATATGTTGTAAGTTGCTTTGCATAAAAGCTTCTGCAAAATCCCCTCAATGTAAGTATGGTTAAACCCCGTCACAACACCTGTGGGGACGACATTGAGATGAGTCAGGAGACTTCTCCGTCTCAGACTCCAGGAGGAAGAAGTGTCGGTGATTCAGGGCCGGATGTCAGACAAATGTGTTTAAATGTGCAGGAGGAAATGTGCGACAAAAACCATAAATCTTATGAAAGCAAACTTTGACACCAATCTTAGAGTTCGGTTTTAAAAGGCTTAGTGTATGTCTTTAGGGACTCTGTAAAAGAAGATGCCAAATCATTTCCCTCTGAAAAGTAACGTTTTCTAGCAGAACACTACAATTTGACAATGAACACACACCTCAAAATAGCTCATCTACTTGCTTGAGAGAGAGAGAGAGCGTTAGACAGGCAGAGACAGACAGACAGACAGACAGACAGACAGACAGACAGACAGACAGACAGACAGACAGACAGACAGACAGACAGACAGACAGACAAATGTAGACGGAGAGACATAGAGAGAGAGAGAGAGATAGATCAACAGACAGGAGATATTTAGAGAGACAGACGGACGGACAGACAGACAGACAGACAGACAGACAGACAGACAGACAGACAGACAGACAGACAGACAGACAGTAGCGCTGAACACACAGCCATTTGCAAACCCCTCACCCTTACTCCCATGCCCCCCTGTGGAGGAGGGGGGGGGAGTCGGAGCTGAGTGAACTACTGTCTATCAGTCGGTCCACACCCACCATCTCCCTGCCTCACATGGGAGAGGGAGAGAGAGAGTGAGGGAGTGAGGGAGAAAGAGGGAGGGGGAGGGAGGGAGAAAGAGATCGAAAGAGAGAGAGGGAGAAGGACAGAGAAGTCGGGAGAGAGAGAGAGAGAGGGAGAGAGAGAGTGAGGGAGGGAGGGAGAAAGAGAGAGGGGGAGGGGAGCTATGAGAGCAAGAGAGAACAGAGGGAGAGAGAGAGCGAGTGAGCGAGCGAACGAGAGCGAGTGAGCGAGCGAACGAGAGCGAGTGAGAGAGAGAATACATTGACGAAGACGATGAAGGTTGAAGGGGCTTTAGCTTGTCTCTCTCTTGTCTAATCCTAATAAGCCCTTGAAGAGAACACCTGGAACACATCAAAGTCAGGGAGGAGGAGGAAGCCCATTTAAGGCCTTTGAATCCCCACTTCCTCCTACCCTGTTAGCGTACCGCTGTTAGCATTCTCGGCGTGGCTATCAAAGTGTGTTACATCAAAGCCGTGAGTCGCATGCAAATCGTTTTATTACAGATATATCAAAGTAAAACAACGTTAAAAAGGGAATTGAGCTGGATTTGGATAAAAGATACACCTAAGAGGACTTTTGAATTTGAAGTAGGTATGAGAGAGAGAGGGAGAGAGACAGGGGGAGAGAGAGAAACAGACAGATGGGGGTGAAAGAGAGAGAGAGAGAGAGAGAGAGAGGGGAGCAGTGGAGAATGGAGAAACAGAAGGGAGAGATAAGGAGAGAGTGAGAAGATAATTATTGTGGTGTAATTCCGTCTTAGTAAAGGAAACTTGTTTGTTTCTGCTCACCTTTCCCGCCCTTTTGGTTCCGAGGGGGGCGGGGGAGGGTATGCAGCAGAGCATCTTCAACGCAAAAGTTGGCCATGAATAAAATAAAGTAAGTATTCTGGGGGTAGGGGGGTTGGTTAAAAATGTAGGAGCCTCTTAGGTTGGGGACGATCTTTTATTAATCTGCTGCCGACAGAGACAGAGCAACGCGGTTCATCTCAGCAGAGTTGGAGAGAGAGAGAGAGAGAGAGAGAGAGAGAGAGAGAGAGAGAGAGAGAGAGAGAGAGAGAGAGAGAGAGAGAGAGAGAGACATTTTATTACACCTCAGTCTGCAAAACTGCTCTAAGGCCACAATTCAACTGATAATAGGATACAAGGGATTCGACTCTAACACATCCTGCCCTTTCATTAAGGAGTTGTTCAGAGTTAATCTCCAGACTCTGCAAAGCCTGTCCCCTTATCCCTCCATACACCCATCTTACACACGTATTCTATGTTTGTACATCCTGACACTTAATGTACACACTTATTGTGTATGTACTGCATGTTAAGCATTGAGTAGTGTCTAATCCTTGCTATCTTTGTTGTATATGGGGAATGGGTTCGAGAGAGAGAGAGAGAGAGAGAGAGAGAGAGAGAGAGAGAGAGAGAGAGAGAGAGAGAGAGAGAGAGAGAGAGAGAGAGAGACGGAACAGACAACACACAGCAGGAGGATAAACTTTGAAGTGTGACAGTAGCTCAGGAGGTGGAACGGGTCGGCTGGTAGCAGGAACGAGACGCCTCACCCTGAGTGCTCCTGACCAGCTGGCTGTCACCCTGAGGGGTCGACTCCATCGTCGGTGTGTGAATGGGTGAATGAACCGTTTTAAAATCATCAAAATCCCCTATATTTAAATCTGTTTACAGCCAGCTCGTCTGGAGCAGTCAGGGTGAGGGCCTTGCTCAGGGACAGCTCGACACTCGAGCTAGGAGGAGCCAGGGATCCAACTAGCAACCTTCCGTCGGGGGCAGTTAGGGTGAGCTGCCTTGCTCAGGGACACCTCGACACTCGACAAATGATTGCAGGTGGAAATAATGTTTATGAATCCATTAGAGGCATTTCATTTTGATTCATTCAATCAATCTTTCGATAGGCTATATTAGGCTCGAAAACTCATTACTTTTAATAATTATTAAAAATAATATTCAAGGCTCGTGGTTTCTTTTTTAATAATCGTAGGGTTTAATAAACTGTAAGACTCAGAACATCCCCGTTATGAAAACTACCTTGAACTAGCCCGAATTATCGGAGTCTGCTAGTCTAGCTTATTTATTAATTGACTGGCGGACTCCACGATATGATTATGTTTACTATTGTGGCAACCCGGCCCCAGGGGAGAGGTTGTGGAGGGCGTGTACGGCCGATCCGTTCCTCCCCCCCAGTCCGGATCGACCCGGACAGTTCACCAGCGCCCAACTACAGGACGACGTCCTGAATCACGCCTGGAGCCACGTCCTCGCCCATGAAGGCCAAGCGAGGGAGTCGTCAGTTGCCTGCCACACCCTCACTTCAGCACCAAGGGGGGTCTGCTTTATCGGGTAGTAGAGAAGGGGGGAAGGTGACCGAACAACTGGTGGTACCCCGGCCGTATGTTAGTAAGGTACTGTTCATGGCCCACTCCCACCTGTAAGGGGCCCACTTAGGCATGGATAAAACCAGGGACAGGATGTCTTCAAGGAAATACCAGGGAAGACCACGGTGGCACAGCACAGCATTAAGACGGCGCCCGGCATCATGGTGCGCGTCCTCACCTACCGGGTCCCGGAAGCCTATAGGAGCGCCATCCGGAGGGAGGTCACCAGAATGCTCCAGCTCCGGGTCAAGAGTCATGCAGCGTCTGGTCTAGTCCCGTCGTCCTGGTCCCCAAACCCGACGGGACGTTCAGGTTCTGCAACGACTTCCGGAGACTCAATGACTCAAAATGCCTCGGACTTCGACACCTACCACATGCCCAGGGTCGATGAGCTGATTGAGCAGCTCGGCCCCGCCCGCTACCTCACCACCCTGGACCTCACCAAGCCGCTTATCAAAACCGCCCGGGAGAAAACGGCATTTGCGACCCCAGGGGGGACTATACCAGTATACGGTCCTTCCATTGGCGTCCATGGCGCTGCCGCATGGTTCCAGAGGATGATGGACCAGCTCCTTCGGCCTCACCAGGCATACGCAGCCGCCTATAAAGACAACGTCATCATCCACAGCGCAAGAAGGGTGCACTCTCTTGCAGTTTTCTGGTTTCAGCCCTGGTTTCATAGCCATGATCCAGGTTCTGTATACAACATTGAGAGTATGTTGAAGATCAATGGTGGTTTGAGTGGCCCTTTTCAAGTACAGAGAGGTGTGAGGCAGGGATGCAGTCTGTTGGGGATGCTGTACTCCCTGGCCATAGAACCCCTACTCCATAACATTAGGAAGAAATTCTCAGGCGTAGTTTTCCCAGGGGGAAATTATTGTTTTAAGATTTCTGCTTACACTGATGATGTTGTGGTTTTTATCAAGAGTCAAAGAGACATTTCTATCATGGAGAATATTATACATATTATTAACACCTTCAGCGTGGTTTCGTCCGCAAGGGTCAACTGGGCTAATAGTGGGGCATTGGCAGTTGGCGAAGGTGTAGCCACAGGTGTAAAGTTGCCAGGTGGGCTAGTGTGGAAAAGGGGTGGGATAAAGTATTTGGGTGTGTTCATTGGAAGCAAGGATTATATGAAAATAAATTGGGAAATCACATTGGAAATAGTTGAGGGAAGGGTCAGGAAGTGGAGATGGATCTTTCCTAAACTGTCATATAAAGGCTGGGTTCTGGTTTTAAATAATCTGGTATCATCCATGTTGTTGCACCGGCTTACATGTGTCGACCCCCCACCTGATTTACTGCCCAAGGTGCAGGCTATTTAGGTAAATGCGTTTTGGGAAGAACTCCATTTGCTACCCCAGAGCCTCCTGTGCCTTCAGAAGGATGAAGGCGGACATGGACTAATGCATCTGGCCAGCAGAAGAGCCACTTTCCGGCTGGAGTTCATCAGATGATTTCTAACAGGGCCCAAGGACTTGGTGTGGAAACCCCTGGCATGTTCCATTTTAAGCATTTTGTTGAATATGGATTGGATACATCACTGTTTTTACTAGATTTGAGCCCTTGTGTTTTTAACAACATTCCTGACTTTTACCACAGTGTTTTTAGCGTGTGGTCTCTTTATAAGAAGAAAAGGGTTGTTTGCCCCGCCTCGTTGTACTGGCTGCTCAATGAACCAATGGTTTCGGTGGGATGCTTTTCAAGGCATTCCACAACAACATCAACTGACTGGAAACGAGTGTGTTCTTCTAAGGATGTTTTACAATGGTTTTAGAGTTCCTGACTGTGACGATCCTTTCCCTAACCTTGATATTGTCCCTGTTTTTAAAGACTGCACTGGCATGTTTTTAAACAAAAAAAAGTGATTTAAAAGGTAAAGTTGTGTATTCCCTCTGTGTAAAGGTTTTAAACAAGACAAAATTGAATGGACAGTCCCTGGAGGGCTCATTTTGGTGCGAAGGAGGATGTGAGGCCTGAGTGGAGGGCACTGTACAAACAAGCATTGGTCAAAAAGATTGCTGAATTACAATGGAGACTTTTACATGGAATAATACCTGTTAACTCTTTTATCTCGCTTTTAAATCCCAGTGTTTCTAATGTTTGTCCTTCTTGTCCGCAGAGGGAACCATTTTTCACTGTTTTTTAGAATGCCCCTGACATTCCACTCTGTTCCCCTTTTTAGAGAAGCTTTTCGGGAATCTTTCACGGTTTTAAATATAGGAAAAACTTCAGTCACAAGTGTAAACTTTTAAATTTTATAATTGGGCAATCAAAAATGGTTATTTATATAAGCTGCAAGAGAAAGGTTGAGTGCAACCTGGTTGTTGATTTAAAGGTGTATTTGGCCAAAAGTTTGAGGTAAAGGATCTTAATAGATTACAGATTCTACAGGGAAATGAAAGATCTAGAGACTTTCAGCAGAAGGTGGTGTTGTGGAGCAGCTCTGTGCGAGGTGGAAGAGGGAGAACTTGTATTCCGGGAAGGGTTGGCCTGAAGAGATTATTACGTGTGTTTATTTGTTTGTAAGTTGGTTTTTGTTTGCTTGTTTTCATTTGTTTTGTATGTTTTGTTTTTGATTTTGTTCTTGTTTTAAGTGATGAGTTTATAAAATAAAAAAATAATAAAAAATGTATAAAAAGGTTTTAAAAATCCAAGTCTCTATCTCTCTCTCCTGGTCTCCCTCTTTAACTGACTCTCTCTCTCTCTCTCTCTCTCTCTCTCTCTCTCTCTCTCTCTCTCTCTCTCTCCCTCTCCCTCTCCCTCTCCCTCTCTCGGTCCCCGGCTCCTCCTAGCTAGAACTAGAGTGTCGAGGTGCTTGGCACTTGGTTCAATGAATATCCTTACTGTATCAACAGAGATATATTGTAAAATCCAAAACGTTAAATCACCAGATACAGGCCTTCTTCCTCTGAGTTACAGCCAACAACTCTGCATCTTTTAAACCTCTCTTTGAATCATTGTTAAAAAAACGCAAGCGGTGTGTCTTGATCGGACGGCCAACCCTTAAAAAACCAAAACTCACAATCGCAGCTCGGCACGGATTCAATTAGTCGAGACCGGTCGAGCGTGGAGCAGAGAGAGACAGAGAGACAGAGACAGAGAAAGAGACAGAGAGACAGAGAGGTGCCGGCAACTCCAACGACGGGACCGGTGAAGTTTACTGGAGCTGCCTGCTGCTGAGGGATATGTATTCTGTGCATGAAGGAACACAGGGACCAAAGCTCCCAATTACATTCTCTCTCTCTCTCTCTCTCTCTCTCTCTCTCTCTCTCTCTCTCTCTCTCTGTGCATTGATCCCCCATGTGTGAACACAGGGTAGAGGAGACAGGGGTGGTACTGCGAGACACTGATAAGGCTTAAAAAACCCTCTGAAACCCTTCAATGGGTTGGCTTCTCTCTGGGTTTATTTTGTTGCTAGACTGCTGCCCCATTCTATTTAGCCTCCCGTAACCTTAAAACAATTTGTCGAGTGTGACCTGTCTTCAAGAGTTACAATATTTGGAATTTACATTTAATAATAGCAGACGCTTCACATCCATTCACACAGCGATGGCGGAGTCCTCAGGG
This sequence comes from Gadus chalcogrammus, assembly GCF_026213295.1. NCBI lineage: Eukaryota > Metazoa > Chordata > Actinopteri > Gadiformes > Gadidae > Gadus > Gadus chalcogrammus. The sequence goes on from NC_079418.1 coordinate 7,451,833, forward strand.
CGACAGCCAGCTCGTCAGGTGAAGTCAGGGTGAGGTGTCTCGCTCAGAGACACCTCGACACTCCACTATTGGAGAAGCCAGGGATCGAACTTGTAACCGTCTGTTCACAAGTCAACTGCTCTACCTCCTGAGCTGAAAATAGCCTATTATAGCCGCTACCATTTTCCACGACATTTGATCAATATGTAGATATACCTTATTTTTCCCATTGCTGGAATCAACAATTAAAACGTCTCTCTCTCTCTCTCTCTCTCTCTCTCTCTCTCTCTCTCTCTCTCTCTCTCTCTCTCTCTCTCTCTCTCTCTCTCTCTCTCTCTCTCTCTCTCTCATCCAATCTTCCCATCGCTGGAAACAACAATTAAAACATTTCGACAAGAGCCATATAGGAAGGAGGAAGTACAGAATTGTTTTTGGAGTGTAGCCAAGGTTTATCTTAACCATAACCGAGATTAGATTTATAAAACAGGATATTTTATTTTACATTCAGGACATTTAGCAGACGCTTTTATCCAAAGCGACTTACATTAAGTGCATTTGTCAGAAGAACGAGAAACAACAATGTATCGCTGTCGATACCATAAAGACGCATATAGTGCAATTGTGAATATAGAAGTTAACACCTTACAAGCTTTATTGAGGAACCTTATGTACAGATTTATCGGTCGCTTGAATGACTCAAATAATGTAATTAAAATGCTGCTGTCTAACCCAAGTTATAGTACAGTAAGCTACCAGTCATACATTTGGAGACATTTGTAAGAGGCAGGAATGTTTTAATTCTAACTAGAGTTTTGGAAGCATTGCGCTCGCTCAACCTCTAGTTGTAATTAAACCCATAGCAATAATGTGGAAACCCCAGTCGATAATGCAACAATTAAAAACATAACGTCTTAGCTCGGCGAGTGTGTCGCTGCCTTTGTCTTAACGTACAGTGTTTGCGCGTTTTGTGTGATTGTGCGTGCGTGTGTGCGCTTCCGTGTATTTGTCGCTGCCTTTGTCTTGACGTTTGGTGTGTGTGCGTGCGTGCGTGCGTACGTGCACGTGTGTGTGCGGCGTATGTATGCGGTGTGTAGGTGCGTGCTTGAGGTGTATGTATGCGTTTGCGCGTGCTGTGTGTGTGTGTGTGAGCTGCAATCTGTTTGGCACAGGTGCACATGAGTAACTTCAGTAACTGGTGTGACAGGCCTGCTATTATAGAAGTAAGATGTATAGGTGTGTTGTCTATTTTTTTGTATTGTAATGTCATTTAAAATGGACCTTGAATCTAATAAAAAATGTTGATGATGAAAGAAAGGTAGTGGGTACTCGAGGCGATGTTGGTGGTTTGAGAAGTGAATTTTAATGAAGGCGAACCCAATCATGTTATGTCGTCTGTTGAAATGTTAAGCCAGTTTAACAGGCTGTCAGGGTTAAGGTCAGCAAACATCAACACTTGTTGTTCAGCCACAGATTAGATTGATTAGCGCGTGAGTGCAGGGTAACTTGATTAGGGGTTGTTTTTCAAGGAATATTTTGGCACGGTTTGTGGATCGTTTGATTAGGCAAAGGAGGAAATTCCCCTGTAATGGCCTGTAGCGCCATTACAGGGGCCTGAATTTAACAACTTTTACCTTCAAGTAGATAAATATTTATGAATATTTTTTCTTTTTTGATTTTCGTAGTTTTCATTTCAAATGTGGATATTTAGTTCTTAAATTACAAGGATATCTAATTTCTAATCTATAAAAAACGACATAGTCTTCTGGTTATGTAATTTTAACTGAAACTGGTTATTCCATAGAACCATATATTCCATATAATAATAATAATAATACATTTAATTTAAAGGGCGCCTTTCAAGACACCCAAGGTCACCTTACAGAGCATAAAATTATCATAAATCGTTTAAAAACAAGACATTGTGGAAAAATAATAATAATAAATAAATAAATAAAACAAAAACAAGACAAAACAGTCAAGACAGTGATCAGTTAGACGTTGTGTGCAAGTTTGAACAGGTGAGTTTTGAGTTGTGACTTGAAGGTTGTAATGGTGTCTGACTGTTTTATGTGTGGGGGGAGGGAGTTCCAGAGCCTGGGTGCTGAACAGCCGAATGACCGGGCACCCATTGTAATGAGCCGTGATGTGGGGATACATAGTAGTCCAGCAGAGGTTGAGCGGAGGGAGCGGGAGGGAGTGTATTCTTGGAGGAGGTCGCAGAGGTAACTGGGGGCTAGGTTGTGGAGAGCTTTGTAGGTGAGGAGTAGGGTTTTGTATTGGATGCGGTGTACTGGGAGCCAGTGAAGTTGGATGAGGACAGGGGTGATGTGGTCAGATGATTTGGTGTGGGTGATTATCCGGGCAGCTGAGTTCTGAATGATCTGCAGTCTGTTGATGAGTTTGGTGGGGAGTCCGGTGAGTAGGGCGTTGCAGTAGTCTCTGCGTGATGTGACAAATGAGTGAACTAGGATTTCAGTGCTGGATTGGGTCAGTGATGGGTGGAGTCTGGCGATGTTGCGGAGGTGGAAGAATGAGAGGGTGTTGTCCAGGATGACGCCGAGGCTCTTGACTTTGGAGGAGAAGGGAGGTGGGGGGGATGGCAGCGGTGGGTTTGGTGGAGATGTAGACCTGTGTGTCATCAGCGTAGCAGTGAAAATGGACCCCATGGTGACGGAGGAGTGTGCCCAGCGGGAGGAGGTAAGCTAATATATGTCCTCGTATTTAATAATGGTACTTAGCATGGTGTAGCATCTCCTTCTTGCTATCTCTGTTGTATAAGGGGAAATGGGTTAATGCTAGTGATGGTTAGTGCTTGGCACTTTGTTCTATGAACATCCTTACTGTACCGACAGTTGTTTCTCCTTCTTCTCACAAATGGACTTGTCGGAAGACACTCTGGATAAAAGCGTCTGATAAACGCCCGGAAATTGTATGTTTAACTCCGTAGAATATTGTGAAATATTAAATACATATAATGTTACAAATCTATACAGCGTGGGTGCTAGTTATGTTTCACTGGCATGTTTTAGTAATAAGCCATAATCAAAAATAATTTGAAGGAGTAAAGAATATGTTCTTAAATGTCCCATGACATGCCACCAGGTGTGAGTGTGAGTGTTAGCCGTCACACATCTAGGTGGACACTCCCACTTGGACACTCCAAATGCTAATGCCTGTCATGTCCTCCATCACACAGACAAATCGGACTTGATCTCCCCTCCTCGGGCCAATCACAGAGCTTTTCAAAATATCGTCGGGCAGATCTTCCACTCAGCTGTCAGTCGTCAGTTAACACAGTGATTGACAGAGAGAGAGAGAGAGAGAGAGAGAGAGAGAGCTAGGTAGGAAGAGGTAGAGAGAATCACGGAAATGCAACCAATTATGAAGTCGATTTATTTCATAATGTGTTAGTGTTTCATTAGTGTTCACCTTTTCAAACTTGTTTGGCAACCACAGAGCTGTTTTATGCAAACAATTTATTAAATGTAATGAATGAATTTAATCTATCACTGCTACTTTTATTACAACTACTACGATTTACGTTTGTCTTTTGGTTTGGTTTGTTCGAACATCTTATTACTCATTCTGAAAATGTAAAAAATCTCTATATAAACTAAGAGTAAGGAAATTTGTGTTCGGTAGATTATTTCTCTGTGGTAACAATGCTTTTTGGCAATAAATCTTATACAGTTGGAAAGCCTGTTTAGTTCCCTTTCAAATGGTGCCCCATTTGTAAGGAACATGCATTTGTGGGATGATCTGCAGCGCTGAGTATGTGGGTTGCGCCATGAAAAATTTGCCAAATCTTTTCTGCCATTGCCAAAAAAGTTATTTTTTGCTGTTGCTATTGACACTTGTTTTGAGCTTCTGGTACCCCCAGGTACTGTCAATCAGGTGCCTGATTGGCACTTAATTGGGCAACTTCAAGCTGGTGTTCTGCAAAACCAAGTTGCGGCATTATTTGGAGTGAGCCCTGGTACACTCTCCAAACTGAAGGCCGAGTTCCATATAACGGAGGATGTCAAAGACAGGCCGCGAAGTGCGCGTCCCAAGAAGATATGGCAGGACGATATGTCCTGCCATGACTGCCCTTCACCGTCAGGCCCGTTGGCGCTGGTGTCTGCAACACGTGCACTGCAACCTAAACATTTTGGAGGAACGTTATGTTCTGTGATGAGTCCATATTCTGCCTAATGCAGTTGAATCAAGTGTGGAGAAGACGTGGAGAACGCTATGCTGATTGCTGCACCGGTAGAATAACATATTTTGGTGGAGGCAGTGTGATGGTGTGGGGTGGCATCTCCCTCACTGGAAAAACGAGGCTTGTCATCATTGGAGGCAATCTCAATGCAGAGATATAGAGATGAGATTCTGCAACCAGTGGCAATCCCATATCTCCACAGTCTGGGACCGAACTCTATCCTCCAAGATGACAACGCTCGCCCCCACAGGGCGGGGTTTATCAGAGACCTCCTCCAGAATGTGGGAGTGGAGAGGATGGAATGGCCTGCTAGCAGTCCTGACCTCAACCCCATTGAACACTTGTGGGATCAGCTTGGGCGTGCTGTTCATGCCAGAGTGACCAACACAACCACGTTGGCTGACTTGCGACAAATGCTGGTTGAAGAATGGGATGCCATCCCACAGCAGTGTGTGACAAGGCAGGTGACCAGCATGAGGAGGAGGTGCCAGGCTGTTGTGGCTGTGTATGGTTCTTCCACATGCTACTGAGGCACCTGTTTGTTAAATGAATGAATTGTTTAATTGCCAATATGTCTTGTTTCTTCAAACTTCAATCATCCAATCCACCAAACGAGTCAATGGCAGAATAAGCTGTTTTGCATAGGCAGAGAATTTTTCATGGGCGCAACCCACATACTCAGCTCAGCTGCTTATCCCACAAGTGCATGTTCCTTGCAAATGGGGCACCATTTCAAAGGGAACTATAAGATTTGTTGCCATATTGGTATAAGATGTATTGCCATTGGCATTGCTACCACAGAGAAATAATCAACCAAACACAAATTTCCTTAATTCTTGTGATAAGTTTATATACATCAAACATTGATAAAAAAAATAAAATCTATATATTTTGGTGAAAATCAAGAAACGATTTAGACTAAAGGTAAAAGTCTGCCCCCTGATGATGTTGATGATGTTGGGGATGAGTGTGAAGGGGGAATCGATATTCAGATTATTTCCGAAATTGATTTTCTGATTGTGGCAGAAATCTATGATTTGTATCCGTTTTTTTGGGAATGCCGATAAATGCGTTCCCTAAGAGTTTGTAAAACAAATCTGTTTTAAAATAACAAGGACAAAAATTGATATTCCGGTAGCCTTACCCATGAAGTAGGCCACGATCTTACACATGGCAGCGCCGAAGATGAAGTCCTCCATGATGTTGGGGATGAGCGTGAAGGGCATACAGAAGAGCGCCATCATCAGGTCACTGAGCGCGAGCGACAGCAGGAAGCAGTTTGTCACCGTGCGCATGCGCTTGTTCATCACCAAGACGACGATGATAAGGAGGTTGCCCGCAACGCTTAGGATGAAGATGAGCGCGTAGAGCAGGATACGGAACGAGTCCATTTCTGATGAGAGGGGGAAGGGGGGAGAAAGGAGAGGGAGGGAAGGGGGGAGAGGGAGGGAAGGGGGGAGAGGGAGGGGGAGGGTAGGGGGAGGAGAAGGGGGGGAGAAGGAGAGGCAAAGAGAGAGAGAGAGAGAGAGAGAGAGAGAGAGAGAGAGAGAGAGAGAGAGAGAGAGAGAGCGAGAGAGAGAGAATGGGAGGGAGAGAGAGAGAGAGAGAGAGAGAGCGAGAGAGAGAGAATGGGAGGGAGAGAAAGGTTTGGGAGAGAGGAGAGATGCGATGGAACATTGGGGAGAGAGGGGTGAGAGAGCGGGGAGGGAGAGGAGGTTATAAAAAGTTTGGGAGGGTTGAGATAAGACGGAGAGTAAGGGGGAATGGAGGAGGGAGGGGGGGAGGAAAAGAAGAGAGGGACAGTTTCAATAGCTGTTCATAATCTTAGAGCACATCCAGCCTGAGGTGAAATACACACATCCATGCATATCATTAACATGACATTAACATGACATTAACGTTAATCCATACATTCAAGACATGGCTGTATTATTAATACCAACCAGCTCTAGAGGATAGTGCCGTTAGACAGGATGAGGTCAAAGGTCAAAGGTCAGAAACAAGAGAGAGGGGGGGAGAGAGAGAGGGACAGGAGATGGAGAGACGGAGGGTGACAAGGAGAGAGAGACACAGCGGGATTTGCACCACAGACCCGGCACTCCTAACAAAAAAAACCCAGTATCATTTCTAATGACTCGTATCATGCAGGTTGCTTAGTTTATTCACCGGTGCTTTAAGTACTCTTTTCCTTTGAAGTGACACTACTGAAGCGGCAATTCATTCCCTGTTGGTCGTTGTGGTTTGTCGATTCATCACTGCGGCGTAATGCTGAATAGTGGTGGATCTCTCTCTCTCTCTCCGTCTCTCTCTCTCTCTCTCTCTCTCTCCGTCTCTCTCTCTCTCTCTCTCTCTCTCTGCGCTTCAGAAGGGCCGGTCCACTATCGCCACGGATACAATTTAAATCGAGCGAGGCTGGAAAATCAAGAGAGAGCGAGAGAAAGACATAGGAAAAGAGAGAGAGAGAGAGAGAGAGAGAGAGAGAGAGAGAGAGAGAGAGAGAGAGAGAGAGAGAGAGAGAGAGAGGCCGTGAAGTGTCGAATAGCGAGCAGTTTGCGTTTTAGTGAATAATGTCTGCCAAGGGGACGAGATACTTCCTCGTAGAGTCTTCCTCGAAGATGAATCGCTGTTTTGTTAATTCCACTGCAGCTATAATCGATAAGAATAATTGCAATTCTTTCTGTGTTTTTTCCGAACTGTTTACTTTTTTTCGTTTTTGTTTTGTTGTTTAGACAAACTCGTCGTCATGGTGAATAGTGGTTGATCCCTCTCTTGCCTCATCTCCCTCTCCCCCCCCCCCCCCCCCCCCCCTCTCTCTCTCTACGTCAGAAGGAGTGAGTTTGTGGAGCGCGTGTGAGAGCAATATTGTATGATTTTTCATAACTTTTTTCTTAGTTTATTTTTGTAATTGGGTTTAATATAGCTAGGTGAAGGTGTTGTTAAGGTTTTTTTGTGGGTTTTTGTATTATTTGGGGTGTTTTTTGCGATCGACCAGCGGCTGCCGGTCGGTGCGCCTGAAGCATGGTGGCGTTTGGCGATCTGGGCCGAATGCACAGCTTCAAGATCTCCCCGACTTTTACGTGCTCGGTTGAGGACTGCAGTTTGGCAGAAGTGGCAGTAGTCGTGATTTTTGTTGACAGCGTAGCGAAAGCAAACAAAGTAGTGGTTAAGGATTCCTTTGTGTCAGTATCTCCGCTAACTACACCTGCGGCAAGGGTCACCATCTCCAACAACCCCCCGTTTATCGGGGATGAAGTGTTGATCAGGGATTTGTCAAGGCAAGGGAAAATTGTGTCGGCTATAAGCAAGTTCATATAATTTTGAATAAGAAAGATGCTGAACTGAATTTAGTTTTCAGTATAAAAGTGAATGATTTTGATTATGCAGTGTTTGTCAACTCTGGCACTCTGAAATGTTTTGGATGCGGGAGGGAGGGGCATCTCGTGAGAACTTGCCCGGAGAAATCCCCTGGAAAACGAGCTGAGCCTGCTGAGGTGACAGCAGGGACCTCAACCAATGTTGAAATGGTGAAACAGAGGATGGCAAATGTGGAAAATCACATTCAAAGTGTTAAAAATGTTGAAGGGAAAAAACGAAATGTTGAAGATGCAAAGCAGTGTGGTGAAAATCCTGAAGATACAATTATGGGTGTTGAAAATGAAAGGCAGAGTGAATGTATTGTTCAGGAGGAGGGGAATAATGCAGTCAAAGAGCCAGCAGAGAGTGTTGAGGTTGGGCCCATAACTGCTGCATCAGAGGAATGCAGTGACAGTGAGGAAGGGTTGATAGAGTTTTACACGTTGACTGCGTGTAAAACTCCTCTCCTTAAGAGAAAACAGGGTGGTGAAACCTGTGGCTCTGCCTAATGAGGAAGAGGAGGAGCAGGTAGAGTCATAATCTAGTGAGGAGGAGGAGATGGAGGACGGTGCCGCAGACAGTCAGCCCCTCACAGACTCACCGCTGTTTTCTGCTTCTCAGTTGGATGAGTTGTACACAGTATACAAATGTTCCTTCGAAAAACAAAAAATATGAAAAATGTCCAATTTGATGAGTACTTTGCAGATAAGAAAATGCTGTTGCTATCAGTCAAGTCCCAGATGAGCATCAGAGGGGAGGGAGGGTTCTCTGAGCACATTGAAGAAGATTGCTCTGAGACTCAATCGAGAGCTTAACAATGATGAAGGCTGACTATTTGTAGAGCAGTTGGTCTGCTTTTTCTTCTCATCTTTGTGCCTCTCCACACAACAAAGGCAATTATCCATGTTATCTATGTTTATTTATGTTTACTCCGTGCGTACTGTACTCAGTTAGATGGAGACTGGGAAGAGGGGTTAACGTGGTTGATGCTGGGGGCTAGGGAGGTAAGTCAGTAAAGTACAGGCTTTAGCCCAATGATCTGGTATTTGGACACACAGTGACACACACCATTTGGCTGTCTTGCAGGACGATTGGAAGAATTCTGAGCCACCTAAAATCTTGCAGCATTATGTAAATGTATTCAGGAATAGGCTATATGCTGCTGGAGAGCTGGCAAAAGAGAAACTTGCAGGCCATGGGTTAGGGTTAGCCAATTTGGGGGAGGTTGAACGCACTCAGCTTATAACCCTCATCCATAATTACTAGGGATGCACGATATATCGGCAGTGATATCGTTATCGGCCGATGTTAGTAATTTTTTAACATATCGGCATCGGCCCGATAAGTAAACTGGTCCGATATTAACAGCCGATATTTATTTCCGTCTAGTTGCCATTGTGTGTGTTTTCTGCCCATGCGCAGCTTGTTTGGTCATGTGACAGTGTCAGTGACGCAGCCAGAGACGCACGGAGAGGCACAGGAGTGTTTGTCACCTTAACTGAAAAGAATCAATGTCGGCGGTTTGGATGTTTTTTACGGTCTCAAATGAAGGTACTCGAATTGCAATATGCAGTACTTGCAAAGCCGAAGTAATGCGCGGAGGATGCCGTGTCAAATCATTCAACACCACTAGTGGTGCAACGATTCACGGGTTTCCCGTGATCCGTATGGATCAACCCTCACGGTTCGGGACGCAAGTGATCCGCGGATCGGCTGATAAAAAAAAAGTTGTGCGTTCACGTGATCAGCGCATGTTTAAAGGACAATTCCGGTATTAACAACATGATCAAGTATCGTAGCTAAATACAGTTTCTGTTGTGTTTTATTTGGCGTTCCGTAATCCCATTGAAACCGGAACCGGAACCGGAACCGGACATGTTTATATTTGGTTGTAGTCTTTTCGCTCGGTTCTCCAGATCAACAGTAGGGCTAGAACCGAGTGAAAGACTACAACCAACCTCCCTTCTCTCTGAACACCAACACCACCATCACCTCCTCCACCTTTTGCAAACGTTGCTCATCTATCTTCATAGATCTAGGTGGACACACCCACTTGTGATGTCACTAAAACACAGGAAAAGGACGACATTCAAAGCGGCTTGTAGCGGCCAATCACGCTAACACCTGGTGACGGGATAGGACCCCTTTAAAACGGCACCATGGCACACGCAGCTCTGCAAAACCGGTGCAGCAGGCTGTTAAAACAGGCCCAAAATGACACTGGCAGGGCCAATTCAAGCAGTCAGCATCTGTTGCAAAGTGTTTGAGCCGGAGAATATCCCACTATGAGAGAGAGAGAGAGAGAGAGAGAGAGAGAGGGGGGGGGGGGGGGGGGGGGGGGGCGAGGGAGAGAGAGTCCCCCTATCAGCAGATAGCTTCAGGATTTATAAGGACTTCCCAATACCTCTCCCCCTCCTTTCACAGCAAATTAGAGAGAGAGAGAGAGAGAGCCAAACCCACAGATGTGCCTCGTCCATAAGCGTCTGAGAGCCAGAAGCGACGTTAACATGTGTTCTGTTCACTAACCGGAGTCACTGGTGCAATTTGTTAACAGGTGGGAGGGGGGGGGGGACTTCATCACAAATGGATTCACACCTTTGCAGCCAGACACCAACTCGAGCAGGGAATTGGGTGATGAGAGAGAGAGAGAGAGAGAGAGAGAGAGAGAGAGAGAGAGAGAGAGAGAGAGAGAGAGAGAGAGAGAGAGAATTGGGTGATTCTGAAAGAGCTGTTATAAATGTGTTCCACATTGTTGGCGAGCGGGGGTATCTCATCATGAAAAGGCGTTCATGTTTGAATGGATTCTGCGCCAGTGTCTGAACCTTTGCAAAAATGTTGGACAGGCCGGTGAGAGCAGAGAGAGAGAGAGAGAGAGAGAGAGAGAGAGAGAGAGAGAGAGAGAGAGAGAGAGAGAGAGAGAGATGGAGAGGTAAGGTAAGGTAACTTTATTTGTACCCAAGGGTAGATTTGGTTGCAGGTAGAAAGAGAGAGAGAGAGAGAGAGAGACAGTGAGAGAGAGGGAGACACAGACAGACAGACTGACAGACAGAGTGAGAGAGAGGTAGCGAGAGAGAGAGAGAAACAGACAGACACTAGACAGACAGAGAGAGAGGCCAAAAAAGGTCTCAGCAATGAAAGTACGAAAAAAATCATTTTTGACAGCAATGACTAAATACATGTCGCCCCCCTATCTCGAGGAACCCCTTCAGCTCTGATTGTCCTGATTAGTTAGTCTGCAGAGCAACCCTTGCGATAGGCACAAGAAGGCACTTGAAGAGGTTTCAAACCCCAAACCCTGCAGGTGAGAAGGGCCAGAGCTGAGGTGATTCCCAAAAATAGAGCAGGAGATAACGTCCCCTATCAACGGAACAAGGCAGTTTTGTAGGAAGGGGTCTATTTTGTTATAATGTCGTATGCATGGATTACAATTTCCATGCATTTCCAATGAGTCTTCCTTCCCAGCTTTTGCAATCATTTCAATATTTTACTCGCTCTCACTCGCTCTCTTCCACACATTCCACCCAAATGACAAAACCCCTCCACCTCCGTTGGATTGAACAGATCAACACGACACAACTTCTAAACTTCCCGGAACCATTTTCGTACACAGCCTAGCGGAAGGTTGCTAGTTGGATCCCCGGCTCCTCAGAGTGTCGAGGTGCCCTGAGCGAGGCGCCTCACCCTGACTGCTCCTGACCAGCTGACTGTCGCCCTGAGGAGTCGGCTCCGCCGTCGGTGTGTGATTGGGTGAATGAATGGGTGAATGTGTATGAATGGGTGAATGGGGTTATGAATGGGTGAATGTGTGTATGAATTGGTTTATGAATGGGTGCATGTGTGCATACATGGGTGAATGTGCATATGTATGAGTAAATGTGTGTATGAATGGGTGAATGTGTGTATGAATGGATGAATGTGAGGCAGTATTGTAAAGTGGACCACTGGTTAGAAAAGCGCTATAGAAATAGTCTTTTTACAAGGTCCCTTTAGTATCTGGCCGGTCTGACGGTGCCTTTGTTAAGGTTATTTATGTGACTTCATGACTTCTGCCAAATCATTTCCCATTTCTGTTCTTATCCCCAGCTCACCTAGACCCTTGCTGATTGTTTTGTGCCATGGAAACGTTAGCTTCTTGTGGTTAGCAGAATGCAGCTTAATTGGCCTTCTTAACAACACCATCCCCTAACGCTGTAGCACATGCTAACGCCGTGCTACAGCGTTAACAGGGTTTTTGCTAATATTGATAATGATCAATTGCCCCAATATTAACCACTGTTAATATTGCCCCCGCAGAGAGGGTCAGAGTCTGACTTTATGATAAAACGCAGAGGCAGTAAATATGTCGGTGGGATGTACAGACAAACAATGCAATGCGATACACTCTCTCTCTGTTCTTCTCTCTCTCTTTCCTTGGCTCCCTGTCTTCCTCTCCCTCTTTCCCCCTCTCCTTGTCTCTCCCTCTCGCCTTGTCTCCCTCTTTCCCCTCCCTCTCGCCCTCTCTCTCTCTCTCTCTCTCTCTCTCTCTCTCTCAGCACAATCAACATATTGGGAGAGTCAGCAGCATTTTAAAACAGCACAAAATAGCTTAAGGCGCTATTGTTACATGAGATTAGATGCAACTTTATTAATCCCCCGTCGCAGAAATATATAGAATATTGTAAAATTACTAAATGCGAAATTCCTAAATTACAAATCACAAAAATTACCAAATTCAAAAAATTACAAAATGTACAAACAACACAAAAGAGGTAAGTCTGATTTTCCTGCTCTTTCTCTCGTAGCATCGTGCCGCAATTAGCCTAGCGTAGCATACACACTGGTGTTCATCATGGTAACCCATATGGTCAATAACTAACTCTGGGCATGTACCTACCCCTGTCCTGGTTGATGGGAGTGTCAGCCAGAAGCGCCAGAGGATATGTTAAATTAAGGAAGTCAATTAAGGCATTAAGGAAAAAATTGTACGGTAATTCAGTCGGGCCGGCTGCTTTTAGAGATGATTTCAATATATAGAATGCAAACACAGTATTTAGCTTTATTTACCTTTAGCTTTCTGCAGAATCTTTAATATATCTCATTTTCTACAATGCATTTTTTAACTTTGGCTTTGTTTTTCAGAAGATAGAGAAACATCAATATGTCGCTGTTAGTACAGCAAGGATGTTCAAAGCACTAACAATCACTAGATTAACCCATTCCCCGCATACAACTTATTTGCCTACAGCAAATTTAGCTAGAATACATTACATTTCACAGTAAGTTCATCATCTCTTTACATAAGGTGGCGTCTCTGCACTTCCAAACACAGTGCTTTGCTTAAACTCACTCTTTGATAGCATTTGCATTTCTCCTGCTTTGAAAAGGCGTGAAATGTTTTGACAGTCACAAAACTGGTTGGAAAAGCAGTGTGATGTACAGACAAACAATGTGAGGACATAGTACTTGATCTCTCTCTCTCTCTCTCTCTCTCTCTCTCTCTCTCTCTCTCTCTCTCTCTCTCTTCCTCTCCCTCTCTCTCTCTCCTTGATGTTTGCTATGTGTACTTAAGAAGCCCAATATGCAAACCCTCAGATCAAACTTGCACACTAAGCCTATGAAGATAACATGTGTGTGTTACATGAACTAACAAGAACATCTTAATAATCATAGGTACTCGTCTGTAACATCTATAAGCAAATGTTTTACCCATGGGCAGGCACGACTTGAACACAGCATAACTGAACCATAACAAACAGCTTCGAAGTGTGTCTGAAATCAAGGGAATACAATATCTGATTGGCTCGGGCCAGACTACAGACCTCCGAGACGCAACAAAGCATTAAACATCTAGCAATCTATCATGTATAAGAAGCGTTCTCTCTCTACCTCTGCCCCCCCCCCCCCCCCCCTCTCGCTCTCTCTCTCTCTCTCTCCCTCTCTCTCTCTCAGCACAATCAACATATTGGGAGAGTCAGCAGCATTTTAAAACCCTGACCGTGAATGTTTAAGTAATTCGCTCACAAAACAGCACAAAATAGATGTAGGCGCTATTAGCAAAATACATGAGATTAGATGCAACTTTATTAATCAGCCGTAGCAGAAATTTGTCAAATTACTAAATGAGAAATTCCTAAATTACAAATTACAAAAATTACCAAATTAAAAAAAATACCAAATAACAAATTTACAAAATTTACAAACAACACAATTTACAAAAGAGGTAAGTCAGATTTTCCCGCTCTTTCTCGCGTAGCATCGTGCCGCAATTAGCCTAGCGTAGCTTACACACTGGTGTTCATCATGGTAACCCATATGGTCGATAACTAACCCTGGGCATGTACCTACCCAAGTCCTGGTTGATGGGAGTGTCAGCCAGAAGCACCAGAGGATATGTTAAATTAAGGAAGTCAATTAAGGCATTAAGTAAAATCTGTTACGGTAATTCATTCGGGCCGGCTGCTTTTGGAGATGGTTACCGAGAGGTTTTAGTGTGATCAGTCATTCCAGTAGGGTTTTGGTGCATGCCAAGATAAATTGTCTCATGCACTACTTTAACAGTATAATAAACAATGTATAGAATGCAAACACAGTATTTATCTTTAGCTTTTTTTAGCTTTAGCTTTCTGCAGAATCTTTAATATATCTCACTTTCTACAATGCATTTGATTACTTGGGCTTTGTTTTTCAGAAGAAAGAGAAACATCAATATATCGCTGTCGGTACAGTAAGGATGTTCATAGCACTAAATCAATCATTAGATTAACCCATTCCCGCATGCAACTTATTTGCATCCAACAAATTTAGCTAGAATACATTACATTTCACAGTAAGTTCATCATCTCTTTACATAAGGTGGCGTCTCTCCACGTCCAAACACAGTGCTTTGCTTAAACTCACTCTTTGATAGCATTTGCATTTTTCCTGCTTTGAAAAGGCGTGAAATGTTTTGACAGTCGCAAAACTGGTTTGAAAAGCAGTGTGCTGTACAGACAAACAATGTGAGGACATAGTACTTGATCTCTCTCATTGCTCTCTCTCTCTCTCTCTCTCTCTCTCTCTCTCTCTCTCTCTCTCTCTCTCTCTCTCTCTCTCTCTCCCTCTCTCTCTCTCTCCTTGATGTTTGCTATGTGTACTTAAACTTATATGCCCAATATGCAAACCCTCAGATCAAACTTGCACACTAAGCCTATGAAGATAACATGTGTGTGTTACATGAACTAACAAGAACATCTTAATAATTAAAGGTACTCGTCTGTAACATCTATAAGCAAATGTTTTACCCATGGGCAGGCACCACTCGAACACAGCATAACTGAACCATAACAAACAGCTTTGAAGTGTGTCTGAAATCAAGGGAATACAATATCTGATTGGCTCGGGCCAGACTACAGACTTCCGAGACGCAACAAAGCATTAAACATCTAGCAATCTATCATGGATAAGAAGCGTTCTCTCTCTCTCTCTCTCTCTCTCTCTCTCTCTCTCTCTCTCTCTCTCTCTCTCTCTCTCTCTCTCTCTCTCTCTTCATCTGATGATATGCAAAGACATTGCCAACGACTACAGAATGTGTGTGTGTGTGTGTGTGTGTGTGTGTGTGCTTCTGTAATTGTGTGTTTATGTGTTTGTGATCAATACAATCACTGCCCCAGCTGAAGGGTAGTATATATTTGCCTCGATTACTCTGTTCTCTCTCCCTACAGACTCATAGGGTTGATTACGCTCCGGGCTGACCGAGGAAAACATCTGTCTTATTTTGCTTTCAGTTCGGTTTTACTCGGTTTTACTCACTTAGTGTGTTTGTACGTCCTGGCACTTGATGTACACACTTAATGAATGTTTGTACATCCTGGCACTTAATGTACACACTTATTGTACTTAGCATTGTGTAGCATCTTATCCTAGCTATCTTTAGTTCCAAGCATGGTGTAGCATCTTATCATAGCTATATTTATTACACAGCATGGTGTAGCATCTTTCCTTAGCTATCTATAGTACCTAGCATTGTGGAACATCTTATCCTAGCTATCTTTAGTACTTAGGATGGTGTAGCATCTTATCCTAGGTATCTCTTAGGTACCTAGGGGGACGCTGGGAACGTGATTTATTTTCATTTTTTGGGGGGGATTTTAAACTTTCATGGTTTTAAATTTTTTGGTGAAAAAATAGGCTACCTGAAATAAATGGCCTATTTTAATTTATTCGTTTCTAACCCCTCTACCGTCTCAGCTACTTTTTACTGTCTATGTGCAGTGTAACGGTGGTCAGACAGGCAGCGTGGTTCGGTCCTGCACACGCCCGGACTCCTGTAACATCAGCTATCGTCATGATCTCTATAGTAACGCTGATAAACATAACCAAACATGGCCGATAGCAAGTAAAAATTTACACATTTTAATTTAATAGCCCGTTTTCCTCCTTCCTCTTGCAGTTGTTCAGTTACAGCTGCTATGAGCGTAGTCTCCACGAAAAAACTTTTGGATTTGAAATACAAAATATATAGGCCTTATTAGGCCTCTGCGCGCAATCTGTTGCCTGGGCCGAAGTCACGGTGCCCGCGGTTCCCGGGCCATTCATTCATTGACAGGGCACAGCGGGAGACGCGGGAGTGCCGTGCCCGCGGTTCCCGGGCCGCTGTGCCCGCGTTGCCCAGGCCGCAGTGCCCGCGTTGCCCGGGCCACTGTCACGGTGCTCGCAGTTTGTGGGCCATTCATTCACGGGGCACGACGGGAGACGTGGCGGCCAGGAGTCGTGGGAATGCCCACGCGAAATGGTTGGAATGTTCAATCCAACCATTTCTTCCTCAACTCTTCTTTCTTGGCCTCTCTCTCTCCTTCTCTCTCTCTCTCTCTCTCTCTCTCTCTCTCTCTCTCTCTCTCTCTCTCTCTCTCTAGCCCCCCATCCCCCCGTGTGTCACTCTGGAAGTTGAATTAGGTTTATTACAGCGATGGACAGTGCTGTTAGCCAATCAGAGGTGAGACATTTGGATGTCCTGAATATTCACTAATATTTATAATAATTATATTATAATATTTAATATTAATATTTATTTCGATATTTTTCAACCAAAATCGACTCAGAGGGCATTCATTGCTATTAGAGACCACCTCAAAATCAATGAAAAATGATGCAATGACACCTTTAAGCAAAATAACACGAGTGTGAGTGGGGTTGTTAGTTTAATTTTAATAAACTATTTATTACTATTATTTTATTTGGGGGCGGGGGGGGGGACGCCAGAGGATCAGGGTAAGGTCAGGGGGGCGTTTGCTCAAAAAAGGTTGAGAACCACTGGTGTAGCACCTTATCTTAGCTATCTTTAGTGCTAAGCATGGTGTAGCGCCTACTTTCATTTTGAAGACGTTTCATACGTTTCAAACATGTCTTACACGCTAGACGATAAATCGTGGCAGATTTTTTCGCCACCAATTTCGTCGCCGGTGTCAGTTTGCGACGGAGATGAGTCAGTAAAGAATCGCTGGCAGTCTGATTTGATGAACAATGATAATGTCGTTAATGACAGCGGTGCCTCTGTCTTAATTTCAGCGCCCCCCCCCCACCACTGCTCCCTACCCTACCTACCTCGTGGTTATGCTACCTTAATTTGGTCGTCCCCTTGTCGCCGTGGCGATGTCGGTTCGATATTAGCCTGGTGGTCCCAACTGTCATTATGGGGAGGCATCACCGCGCACACACACACACGCACGTAGATGGAAACGCACACACACACGTAAATAAAGACACACACGTAGATGGAAACATACACACGTAGATAGACACGCATAAACGTAAATAAAGACACACACACACGCATAGATAGACACGCACATACACACACAGTAGCGCCAAGATCGTTTATTGGCCTGTGGCATGTGCCACCGCGACCACTGACATACCATGGCATATGCCGTTCAGAAACGGCATATGGTGTTCAGGAACAGTAACTGCCGTTCAGGAACGGTAACTGCCGTTCCCAACAATGGTATATGACACCAGCACGCCCCGCCTCCTCCGTATAATTTCAAGACAAGTATTGCCGTAAATGTAAAGCTACATATATTTGGTCTTTATTGGCACTATATCACAACATAACGCCATAAATAAAAGGATTTATACGTTTCTCTTGTCCGTTCTGTTGTAAGGATATGTGCGATCTTGATGCTTTTGAAAACAGCCAGACTTGCTCCGTTGACGGTAGTAAGCCTAGCCTTCCAATCGCTTCTTCTGATTGCTTGTAAGTAACCAAAGACGTCTCTTGTTTGCCTTAAATGGGGTGCGAGTTGATGGTATCCTGTAAAACCTCTTAGTTTTGTTAGTCTTATTAAAACGGTTTGTGCAACCAACCGCACAACAAGGCATGATTGCGGCTCTTGTCTAGTGTTGGCTCGTTTGTTCGCGAACCGGTTTGAATGAACGAGTCTTTAGGACGAACGAACCGAACCGGTTTGTTTCTCTCCTTCGTCTCGTTCACCATTCGATTCACCGGAAACTCGACTGAACGAACGAACGAGTTTCCGGTAGCACTAACTCCACTGAGTCTTACTGACTCAGCTGAGAACCGTGCAATGGCGTGCATTCCATGATGCGATTCACCGCTACCGGACACTAGGCTGATTCGCGAACGACTCCTCCCAGCTCAGTCGAGTTTCTGGTAGCACTGAGTCTGACTGACTCAGCTGAGACCTTGCAATGGCATGCATTCCATGATGTGATTCACCGCTACCGGAAACTAGGCTGATTCGGGAACGACTCCTCCCAGTTCAGTCGACTTTCCGGTGAATCGATTCACCGGAATCTCGACTGAACTAGGAGGAGTCGTTCGCGAATCGTTTGTTCGTTCAGCCTGGTTTCCGGTAGCGGTAACCAGGGAATGGACGCCATTGCACGGTTCTCAGCGGAGTCAGTCAGACTCAGTGGAGTTAGTGCTACCGGAAACTCGACTGAACGAACGAACAAACAAACAATTCGCGAACGACTCCTCTTGGCGAACTGAATCACGCAAACTGGGTCACGGAAACGAATCATTAAATCCACCACTACTCTTGTCGCTCTCGTCTCTTTCCTGCATGACATGCGCGTAGAGCGGGGAGTGACGTAGACTGATAATCCCTCAGAGTCCTTGGTTGCTAAGCGACGTCAACGTCTTTGGCGGACGATTTCTCAGCTGATCAACACTACGAATGCTGGTAACAAATAAATTGTATAAAGACACACCGTGTACATTTATTTGGCCATATGCTAAAGACGTGTCTAGTTCACCGTCATGCTGGCTGTGTTCAGTAAAATAAATAGCGATGTTTTAATAATTTTGATTGATTTCATACACATCAACAAGCCTCTCCCTGTGTCGTTGTGTGTGCCTGTATCCGAGGTGCGTGTGCGCGTGTGGGGGGTTCTTAATTGACAGATTTTCGAATATTATTCGAATACTTATCAGCGAATATTGAATGGTATTTTTTGCCAGAAATGCACATCCCTAGTACTTACCATTTTACATTAGTGGCATGCCAGTGGAAAAACGGTAGGTGCCAGTATAAACTGGTAATTAGGCCTACCATTTTACATGAGTGGCATGCCAGTGGAAAAACAGTATAAACTGGTAATACCATTTTACATGAGTGGCATGCCAGCGGAAAAACGGTGGTTCCAGTAGGAAATGGAACTTCCGATTAACATAACTGGCTTGCCAGCGGAAAAAAGTTGGCCTATATGCCATGATACCACTGGATCATGTCGGTATTATGACACTGGATCAGTGATGATAGGAACCTGTAGGCCTACTTACATTTTTGGGTTAAACACCAATAAGAACAAAAGCAAAACTTAATATTTGGCCTATTGAATAGTTATGAGCTGAAGCAGTCATACAGTAGGCTATATAGTCTACGCTACTAGGACACCTTGATAAAATGAGTGGAAAAATGGATGACTGTCTAGCTAGCCATAGGCTACAGTGCCACCCCATGGTAGATATAGGGACCTGCCTCTGTAGTCATGTGCTGTGTTCCGATATCCATACTTCCATGAGTACACTTAAACGTTCAACGTTAAATCTCTGTTATCGATTAGTCAGACCTGTTTAGGTGGCTAGGCGAACTACCGTCACCGGAGCAAGTCCGGCTGTTTTCAAAAGCATCTGCACTTTCAAAAGCACCAACAAACAGATCGCACATATCCTAACAACAGAACGGACAAGAGGAACGTATAAATCCCTTTATTTACAGCGTTATGTTGTGATATAGTGTCAATAAAGAACAAATATATATAGCTTTACATTTACGGCAATAATAAATTATACGGAGGAGGCGGGGCGTGCTGGTGTCATATACCATTGTCCGTAACGGCAGTTACCGTTCCTGAACGGTATATACCGTTCCTGAACGGCATATGCCGTTCCACCTGAACGGCAGTTACCGTTCCTGAACGGCATATGCCATGGTATGTCAGTGGTCGCAGTGGCACATGCCACAGGCCAATAAACGATCTCGGCATCTCTCTACACACACGTCTATAGAGACACGCACACAAACCCACACAACAGTAGATAGAGACACTCATACACACACGTAGATAGAGATAAGCGCAAACACACACGCACACGTCCATCGAGCCGCGCACACATAAGTAGATAGACACGCACACACACACGTCCATAGAGAGACACACAAACACATTTGGATAGACACGCACGTCACACACAAACACACAAAGACTATTCAAAAATGACACATGAGATAGTGACACACACACACACAAACACACTGACTCTTTCCCTCAATTTCTCTCACTCTCTCTCCAACATTCTGACATGCTCCACATTCCTTAAGGGTGTGTTTACAAGGTCTGTCTGTTAGCTGCACACCTGTTGCTCGATAACCATTCAGAGTGCAGATTTCCCTTTACGGTGCGTTCACACCAAATTGGGCTTTGCGGGGTTTGTTTACCGGCGTTGCTATGATTACTGGTCTTGTGTGTTCCAACGGTTTAGCAGGTATCTAATAAATCGCTGTCTAATCAATTCTTCATTCACCGCCTCTTCCGTGGTCATTACAATATTATGAATAGACTGCGTCGGGTTCTCCGACGTCTCTCCCTCTACCACAACAAGTAAAGACATGCAATGGTGGTTGCTCGGTGGTTGGCTCGGCCATGGTTGAGAATGAATTGGCATGAAGCACAGTTGGCGGGCAAAAGATGTGGCGCGACAAATTCGCCTGAAAAAACGTGCACAGCGACAGATTATGATTTGTCCCGCGACAAAACTTGGGTGACAATGCAGCGACAAATGTGTATTTTGGTGTGAACGCAGTATTACAGAGAGAAAGACTCTTATCTTCAATAGGCAGTCGTGCATGTGCTAATAGTGCCTCTCTCTCTGCTCCCACCCTCCCTTATCCCACACAAGTTATTGACAGGCGAGATAAATACCTTACCAATCAGGGATGGGTCCGCCCTAATTGGTCAGAAAAGTCTTATCGAAGTGTCTCATTCAGAGGCGGGCACTCTCCCAGAGAGTTCCATGTTTTAGACTTGGAGAATACAGCATTCATTTTAACCTCCAATATTTGTTCTTACACAACTTTTATGTGTGTGTTTGAGAGAGTAAGTGTGTGTACGTGTGTGTGCGTGTGTAAGTGCGTCTGTCTGTCTGTCTGTCTGTCTGTCTGTCTGTCTGTCTGTCTGTCTGTCTGTCTGTCTGTGTAATTCAGTGGAGGCTTTTCCATTGAGGAGAGGGAGGATGATCCTCCTTAACATTGGTGAGAATAAAAAATGTAGATTGCCCGGACTACTGTCATGGATTAATGCCCTTAAATATGACTACTTTAATGCCTTTGAATATATAATGTTAATTTCCCTGGGAAATAGGGACATTAGCACCCCCTATGGCCTATTGACAATGACTTCAGGGAGGTCGTTCCTCCCTCAGCCTCCATTGACTCCCATTAATTTCCCCGAAAGTACTGGCGGCCGGTGAATAACATGGGTTTCAATGGGAGAGAGGAGGAAAGTCCTCCTCTGAGTGGGTGTGACCTTAAGGGGTCTGTCTGATTCGCGCAAAAATCTATTGAGCTGCGCTATTAACCAATAAGCAGGATCCGTGGCTGGTGAGCAGTGTTGCAGATTGGGCAAATTTCCCACCCAATTGGGCTACTTTGAATCTGCCCAATCGGGCAACGCTGTCGATAACAAACCCGCTCTGCATTGCCGCTCAGTCTAAGAGACGCAAAGCAAGTCAAATCATCTGAACGATAGCGAGATTCTAACATTTGCAAATAAAGTGTACAATGGAAACATTGGAAAAAGAGGACATTGTTCATGTTTTATGACACAAAGCATTTCATACATTGAGTTACAGTGCTAAGTTAGCGACCAAAGAAAATGGTAGACCACTTACCAAAATCGAAATCACCAAAAGTAATGGCAACGTCAGTGTTGTGGGTGCTACATGGTTTGCTAGGTACTCATGGCTTACTAGGATCATTACTAGCAATCGACTGTATTGCCGGCCCTGTTTGCTCTTGAATAATGGCAAATATCCAACGTGGGCTGTTCATGGTTTCACTGATGTGAAAAATCTTGATAGGGCAACGAAACGCCACGACAAGTGTCAAGATCACGTTGGTGCTGCTACACGACTTTCCTTGCTCGGCACCATGCTTATAGATCAGATTGTTTGAAATCATGTTCTTGTTCGTTTACTAGTTTGTTACCCTGACCGTTCTGTGTGGTATTGTGGAAAGGGTGTGGAAAGGGTGAATGTTTCAGAGCATGATGGATTTTAAAAAATCACTTTTGATCTTGAGTCTTTTCTTAAAACAATTGTAACTGAAAATAAACATAGCTAAATAAAAACCAATAACTTCAGTCATTGAGGGCAGAAATAGGCCCAATGATAGGCCCAGATTTTTTTACTTACTTTTACAAATCAAGAGTATGCCTGATTTGACCAATGGGCTTTGCATCCTTTCCTTCTGCCTTTACGGTGCGGCCACACCAAACGCGTTACTCGTGTTGGATAACGCGAGTAACGCACCTAACCTGACGCTTGATCATTGTGGGGTGGTTACTCGGTTCAACGCTTCCAACGCGTCAACGCGCCAACGCAGCTAGATGAGTCCATGTTCATGCAAGTGAACGGAACGTTCCCTCTTCGTCATAACTATCAAACCAAACAGCCTTCACATTCACCGAGCGAACATTATGAAAGTAAAATGCACATTTCTCGCTAAAAATGTTTCCATAAACGCATTTAATGGCGTAACTATGTTACTATTTCCACCCAGAATAAAGATAGTTGTCGGCCGTGGCTGCGCTGGAGTCCGAGGTAGGAACCCCAAACGCTGCCGTGTTTGGGTGATGGAGCTTAGATCGGGTTAGATTAAATAATCTCTGATATAAATAACAATAATCGGTTTAAATAACTTCACATGGTGTGTCTGGTGTGTTTCCAGCATTCGTAGTGTTGATCAGCAGAGAAATAGTCCGCCAAGACATTGAGGTTGCTTAGCATCCAGAGACTCTGTCCATGCAAGTGAACGGAGCGTTCCCTCTTCGTCATAACTATCAAACCAAACATCCTTCACATTCACCGAGCGAACATTATGAAAGTAAAATGCACATTTCTCGCTAAAAATGTTTCCATAAACGCATTTAATAGCGTAACTATGTTACTATTTCCACCCAGAATAAAGAAAAATGTCGGCCGTATGCTTCTGTCCAAGCTCACTACTCTCTGCCAGTGACGTCGGGTCAAGCTCAACGCTGATTGGCTATCGCGGCCAAGCGTCACGCGTTGGAGCGTTGAAAGTTCAGATTTCTGAACTCCGGGCGTTGGCGCGTTGGGCGCGTTACTGCGTAATTACGTGCGTAATTATGTGCGTCTGACGCGCGTAACGCCCCTAACTTGACGCTTCATCGCATGTAACGCGTCTACGCGCCTATACCAATGGTTCCCTATGCAAAAATGCCGAATTTTGACGCCCCTAACGCTTGTAACGCGTTTGGTGTGGCCGCACCGTTACAGTCCATTTCAAAAATCATGCTGCCCACCAGCTTTCAAATGACAGTGATGCCACTGGTGGCTTTGTATCAATTGTATTCACATCCCTCCCTACTATTTTGTAGTTCACCAAAAGACCCTGAAACAACTTGAGTCTCACATTCTTATGCCACCATACACCAACAGTGCAAGCAGGCCAATGGCAACCAAGCGTGCAGTCCTTCCTCCCTCACTTTAAAAACCTCCAGCCGCCACTGGTGTGTATGCGTGTGTATCTGTGTGTGTGTGCATTGTAGGGTATACTAATGTTGCGACACATGTAAATGTAACTATTTGTCAACTTTCTCTGGATTCTGGATTCCCCGTCCGTCCGTCCGTCCGTCTGTCAGTCTGTCTGTCTGTCTGTCTATCAGTGTGTGTGTGTGTGTGTGTGTGTGTGTGTGTGTGTGTGTGTGTGTGTTTGTGTGTGTGTGTGTGTATTGTAGGTAGTACGTGTGTTTGAGAGTGCAAGTGTGTTGGAATGGGTGTGTGTATGTGTGATGTCTGTTTGTCTGTGTGTGTATTTGTGTGTGTATGTCTGTGTGTGTGCGAGGGTCTGTGTGTCTGTCTGTCTGTGTGTGTCTGTGTATGTGTGTGTGTGTGTGTATGTGTGTGTGTGTGTATTTGAGGGTGAGAGTGTGTGGGAGTGTGTATGTGTATGTGTCTGTGTGTCTATTGTGCGTGCACATGCACATGTGACTGAAGATTCAAGATGGTTTTGTAAAATGCACAACAATTACAGCCGCATTCGCTGGTAATGAGATTCTTGAGACTGCTGTCTACGGCACCTAAGGAGGAGCTTGAGACACGGCAGCCATCTGTAGCGCCTCCTTTTTTAGTATTTTTTAACTGTGTGTGTGTTTGTGAGATTGTGTGTGCGTGTGTGTGTGTGTGTGTGTGTGAGTGAGTATGTGTGCATTTCAGAGGGTCAATGTGTATGTGTGTATTTGTGTGTGTGTGAGTGTGAGGGCATTTTAGAGTGTAAGTGTGTGTGTGTGTGTGTGTGTGGGTGTGGTTGTGTATGCGTGCATGTGAGCACATAGCATGTGACAATGTGTGTGTGTTTGTTTGTGCGTGTGTGTGTGTGCGCAAACGTACGAACGAACCAAGTGCCGAGCACTAACCATAACTAGGTTAACCCATTCCCCGTATACAACAAAGATAGCTAGGATAAGAAGCTACACAACTTAATACTATAAGTAATTACGACACACAATAAGTGCGTACATTAAGTGCAAGGACGTACAAACATACAATAAGTAGAAGGGGTGGGAGGGGGAGGCTTATAGAAGCATAATTTAGAAAGAGATTGTGTTAAAATGAGGTAGCCATCTCTGTCATTGGCTGGCACGCCCACATACACACACACGCACATGCAAAGTAAGCATGCGCACACACACACACAAACACACATGCGCGCTTAGTACGCACACGCAGACATGCACGCACACACGCTTACTAAGAACGTGCACACACACGCGCGCAGTAAGCATGTGCCAACACACACACACGCTTAGTAAGCATGTGCCAACACACACACACACACACCAACACACACACACAGGCTTACTGAGCTGGCTTTTACAGAACGACCCAATCAATATATTCTCTGCGGGTCAGCTAGATCGTTACCATAAGGTTGCTAGTTCGAACCCCGGCTCCTCTTAGCCGAAAATTGAGTTTTCCTCAAGCAAAGCACCTCTCCCTAACTGCAATACAATACCCGGTCGATCACACATCTCCCAATGCAAATTGCATACCAATCACGAGGTAGAGCGGGTTGACTGGTATCGATTGCTGGTTCGATCCCCGGCTCCTCCTAGCTGAGTGTCGAGGTGTCCCTGAGCGAGACAACCTCACCCTGACTGCTCCTGATTGGCTGTCGTCCTGAGGGATCGACTCTGCCGTCGGGGTGTGAATGTGTGTGTGAGCCGTTAAAATCTTAAACGCCGTAATTCGAAATGTAATTCAAAATATTTGTCTGTTTGTTTCGTTAATCAGTTAAATCTTCTTGTTCCTAATCGGTGTCTAGGATAGGAAGCCCTCATGGTATGCAAAAGCCATCATTATGTGTGTGTGGTGGGGCGTTCTGTTTAAAGATCCCATGGCATGAAAATGTCACTTTCTGAGGTTTTCTAACATATTCCCCTAGCCTAACTATGCTCCCCCAGTAGCTAAAAATTTAGTTGGGTGTAAAACGAGCACTAGGAATTCTGCTCTGCCTTTTAAGAAACGAAGCTCAGACCCGCCGTTTTGGAATTCTCCACGTATGTCGTCATAAGGGGAGATGCCACCTCCCCTTTCTCTGCCTTGCCAGCCCAGAGAATTTGGCCCGCCAATGAGCTACGACCGTGCAAGTGCCACGTGTGTACGTCAGGGATGGAAATTAACACCCGCCACACGCCATTTGCGGGTGGATTTGTATGGTGGCGGGTGAATTGTGTCACTCCACCTGCCACTGTGTCGGGTAATACTTTCCAGTCAGGTCCGATCAAATTTGCATATTTAATACATTCGTCATACGGCGCTGCAGTTCCACAACCATTACTGCCAACATCCGGCCCTCTTCTTCTTCTACGCCTCTTTTGCTGAACTGCGACTGTCAACATCCGGGATAATATACCGGTTACAGGGCTCTCAAGTCTCGCGCATTCGGCGTGAGACACGTGCAATTCAACCCATGCACACGCTCACACGCCACACTTCGTATTTCTCACGCAGAGAAATGACCAGGATAGCGCCCACCAATTTGGGCCGCTATTTAACAGTGTTACAGGTAGGAATCAAATGGGTTTCCCGTACGTAGGGTAACCAGATGTCCTCTTTTGCACGGACATGCCCTCTTTCTGAGACACTTTTAAAAAATGTGTGGCGGAATTTCAAAATCGTCCGGGATTTTATTAAAGCCTTGCGTTGCGTTTCTCTGGGTCGTTCACACACTAGTTAGGCTACGCCCTCCCCTACTCAGTTCTGTTCGCTTTGCATTACGCCTCGTGCCCACTGCAACATCAGTCAAAGGACTCAGAAGGCGTGGCTGACGGATGGGGGAGGTTTCCAGGGTCGTCAGAGCCCGAGTAGTGTCACAGTGCTTAAATTTGCATACGTGTTCTGATTGGATGACGGATCCGTCGCTGCAGAAAAAGTTGAAAATGTTTCAACTTTTTGACGGAGCCTTCAGCGCACGGATCCACAATGCATTGCGTGTAGGGCTGGGCGAAAACTCGATTACGATTATTATTTGCGATAAATCTCACGTCGATTACGACGATAAGCATTAGACATAAATGCTCGATATGAAAAAATATATATTATTATTATTATTATTTTAATAAAAAAAATAATAAATAAACAAAATAGTCAGATCGCAGTTTTGTGGTTAATGCCTAAGTACACGCCCATTCCCTGGTGCATGTTTGAGCTTCCGTTACACACACACACACACACACACACACACACACACACACACACACACACACACACACACACACACACACACACACACACACACACACACACACACACACACAGCCTATCAACAACAATGAAAATAAGAGAAAAAATAATATATATATTACAATATTATATATCGTGATCAGTGGCGTCTTTGCATTAGGGGCCAGTGGGGCACGGCCCCACCAGAGAACGCTGCCGTGCAGGGCACGATTATACTTTTCTTTTTTTTTTCAAAAATGTCATTGAGCATAAGTTAATAATACATTAATTGTTAATAATTAATTACATGTCCGCAGTTTTAATTTGATGAACGCAATTGTTGTAGTGTAGTAGTTGTGTGTGAAATAGTTCGTTGCTCCGTCTCGTCATTTCCGCTCGGTGGGGCACAGCCGAGATGGCCCCGTCTGCTGCAGTGTAGAAAACTGGTGCTGTTGCGCGAGCAAGCGCGTGCGCAGCGCCCGCTTCTGTTTCGGCGGTGGGGCCAGAAGTTTAGTGCCCCAAAGCTCTTCTCATTGGCTGATTTGCAGTGTTGGGTATCGTTACTTTTGAAAGTAATCCGTTAGGTTACTTTGTTACTATCAATTAAAAGTAATCCGTTACGTTACTACGTTACCTATAAATAAAAGAAACGCGTTAGAGTACTCGTGCGTTACCAACAATTAAAATGCGTTTGGGGTACGTGCGTGTCCGCCTAGCGCAACAACAACACACATCCTCCTTTAGATGCACCAACAGTGCTGACTGTTTATGAATCAATCATGAACCTATAGCATAATGACAGGAAAGACATCATCATATTGCACGTTTTATTTAACAGGCATTCATCCTTTGATCATTTGAACAGCTTCCATGAATAACATACTCCGGTAACAGGCAGTTATTTTAACAGAATGTAGCTTACCGTATTGGCTGCGCACAAAGGAACAGTGCGTCACACATAGCTTATCCACTTTACAAGTGCAGGCGCCTAACAAAGTGCTTAACAGGTAGGCACGCAACCTTTTAGAATTGGAAATTTAACTCAATTTAACCGTATGCGTTGCACAAAAGAACAGTGCATGGCACTAAAAAAACATTGAAGAACTGAAAATGTTCGTGTGACCCTATAGCCCTACATTCATAACAATCACGTAGGCTACCTTTAGCCTATTTATCACCAAAGTAATGGTTGAAACGTAGGAGAAGAAGGTGCTCAAAACGACCACTATGTTCTTCTTGTCCTTTTCGCTCTGTAACTCAAAATAATGAGCGTACCTCCAGGAATCTAAGGCTATCTTCTCGTCCATCTTGCCGCGGTAACACACGTAGCTTACACACACAGGTGCGCGCGCACACACACACAGAGAGCGAGAGAGAGAGATGCAAGGAGCAGGGCAGCAGCATCTGACTAAATGCAGAAAACCCGGGACTTTACTTTCCTTATCGAGGGAAAATCTTAAAGTAACGGAGTAACGAGTGGTTATTTTGGAAATTAACGAGTTACTGATTACTGAATTCGCAAAACTAACGCGTTAGGTTACTCGTTACTGAAAAAAACAAATAAGAGTACTCTAACGCGTTAGTTCTAACGCGTTACCCCCAACACTGCTGATTTGTAGAAAGGGCGGGGTTTACGGCGGGAGCCGATCAATTCTTGCTAGCTGGCTAACGTAGTTACTGTTACAGTTACTGTTACAGTAAATAACAACAAATGGACGTTTCATTCATTAAATGATGAATCGTGTTGAGTATCTGTCTCATGTGAGATTTAGCACTTGAACAGAAGTTGGAGATAAAACGTTTGGGACCACATCGCCCGACGGATTTAATCATTATTCAAGAGGGAAAGGACAAGAATAGATCGTTCAACCAGGAGTGGTTCAAGCGGAAAAAAATGCTTGTGTTTCACCTCAGCCACACAAAGGAGACCAGACAGCACTGTCCTTAAAGCACAGGTAATTACCATCTTAGCCCAAACTTACTTAAATTTTCACCCAGGATTATCCAGGTCTGAATAGGCAACCACTCTATCAGGCTAGATTCATTGTTAATTGTACAGTATGGTGGCCTGCAAACTTAATGCAACTTAAACCATACTTCTTCTTTTTTTGGTATATTGTGAGTGGTGGCTTTGTATATTGATTGCTGTGTAAAGGGAGTGCGCCGTTGTGTTTTTATTGTTGCCACGTTGTTGTTTTCTTGAGTTTTGATATTGTGAGATCTTGAACGCTGCCATTTGGTGGTGCTATTGCTATAATAGCCTAATATATGTCGTCAGATTCGCGTTTGAGTGATGGCATTATTCAGCTGCAATTTTGGTCCCCTCTGTCACTTGCTACTGTTTTTTTTGTGATGGTAGTAATATGTGGTATTTCTGGATTGCGTTATAATATTTTCCTGCATGGGCCCCACCAGAGTTTCCAAACCAAAATCGCCACTGATCGTGATTATTATCGATATCGATCGATATCGAAAAAATAATCGTGATAATTTTTTTTCCAATATCGCCCAGCCCTAATTGCGCGTCTGTCCCCATTCAAAGTCAATGGGGATCAGTCAACGGACGGAGGTAGTGGGCACGAGGCGAACGTGTCGGCTCGTTTGTTCGCGAACCGGTTCGAATGAGAGAGTCTTTAGGACGAACGAACCAAACCGGTTCGTTTCTCTCGCTCGTCTCATTCACCATTCGATTCACCGGAAACTCGACTGAACGAACGAACGAGTTTCCGGTAGCACTAACTCCACTGAGTCTGACTGACTCAACTGGGAACCATGCAATGGCGTGCATTCCATGATGCGATTTACCGCTACCGGAATCCAGGCTGAACGAACAAACGATTCGCGAACGACTCTTCCCAGTTCAGTCGAGTTTCCGGTGAATTGATTCACCGGAAACTCGACTGAACTGGGAGGCGTCGTTCGCAGAGGTTAAATTGGGCCGGGGCTGTCCGGGGCGGAGCCCCGGCACATAAGCGGCCGGGTCTGGAGTTCTGCGCAGCAGATCAGCTCCAGCCGATTTTGGCAGTCTGCCTAGTCCATCACGAGCAATGTTGTCCTACTCATTTACAACTTTTCCATTGCAAATCTATGTTGTTTTAAAACACAATTCTAAATAATGGAGTAGGGATAGGCTGGCCTAGACATCTGGAGCAAGTTTGAGACGTAGGCATATCACGCACGAAACTTGCGCAGCAGCTCCTCCTCCCCCCAGATCAGACAACACAACGTCAAATCAACGGTCATCATCAGACATAATTATCGTAGTAGACAGGTGAATGGCGAGGTAAGAGAAACTAAATTAAAGGTGCACGGTATTTTGAAAGAGGTCGATCATCACCAATAGGCTAATATCATTAGATATGGGCTTGCATTTTCATTAAGCAGGACATTAGACATGCAGGGATAGCCTGCTACTGGTATGTCAAATGGCAAGCGCTAGTTAAAAAGAACAATGCTGCTAATTCTAAATGATTTAGCAAGTAGTCTATGCGATCTCCGAATCACATTTCTCATTCCTAGCTGGATGAATTGCAAACTTATTTGTATCTATGAATTGCAGTGCATTGCCTAGGCTATTTGTGAGTACAGTAGGTCCTGTGATTTAATGTTTGCATATAGGCTACACAGCAGGTTAGATTTAAAAGCCCGCGTTAACATGATGGTGACGTAGCCTATCGGCTAGCCTTTAAGAAAAAGATAGCTTCATTCATTCATTCAAAAGTGTTTTATTTAAAGAACGTTATATAATATGAACCATTTTAAAATACATTCTATCTACTTCTTAACTTAGGGTGAAAGTCAACAAGTGAACATTTCAGAGATAAAAGGTAAACATGAGTGGAACAAAGAGGAGGAAGCTTACAGATTTCTTCAAAAGGTGGGCAGCTGCTATCCAAGACATAATTTTGAAATAATTAAGCTAGGCCCGTGTGCAGAAGTCACTGTAACCAAGCTGTGATTTGTTTCTAGATCTTTTCATCCTGATAGTGTGTCTGTCATGTCTTAAGTGCTGTCTCTTCCTCCACTAAACTAAAAATGCAGAGTTGAACAGAACAGGGATGAGGATGGAGCTGAGGGCAGAGGAGATGAGGCTGGACAGGGCAGAGGAGCTGAGGATGGACCGGGCAGAGGAGCTGAGGATGGACAGGGCAGAGGAGCTGAGGATGGACAGGGCAGAGGAGCTGAGGATGGACAGGGCAGAGGAGCTGAGGATGGACAGGGCAGAGGAGCTGAGGATGGACAGGGCAGAGGAGCTGAGGATGGACAGGGCAGAGGAGCTGAGGATGGACAGGGCAGAGATGAGGACACTGAGGGCAGAGGAGGTGAGGCGGGACAGGGCAGAGGAGCTGAGGCGGGACAGGGCAGAGGAGCTGAGGATGGACCGGGCAGAGGAGCTGAGGATGGACAGGGCAGAGATGAGGACACTGAGGGCAGAGGAGGTGAGGCGGGCGTCATCCTTTTCTTTCTCTTTTTCAGTGCCAGATTCATGTTGCTCTTACTTGGCACCGTTCAAATACTTCTTCTTTTCGTTTTGGTACCGTTTAAATTCAGCTTGATACTGGTATCTTCTTCTTCTGATTAATGGCAGGTCATATGTCACATGATATGGGCATAATTGGGAAACGGTGAGTTGAACTGAAGACTGTGTACCATTTCAGGGAAGGAGGGGGGGGGGGGTATAGGTCAACACATAGAATTTGCCCAAATTGAGTAATAGGGTACACAATTAAGAAAAAAACAACGGTGGGCTTGTTCATAACAAATTTATATAATTTCTTTAATGTACTAATATAACGACTATCATGGATTTTTTTTTTTGCAACCTTAATTTTGGCTCTGCGTACTCTGCGTATGGGGAGCGGCGGCCCCTCCGGATCAGAGCCCCTCCACATAGAAAATCCCAATTTAACCACTGGTCGTTCGCATTTCGTATTTCTGATTAGTCTGTAAGTCCTGGTGATACCATAATCGGCTCAGTGCCGTCAAGCTCACGTTTAGAGAGAGAGAGAGACACACACTCCGAGGAGACAGAGTGGGAGGCTGTCCTGTCTGCAGTAGTCTCTCTCTCTCTCACTCTCTCTCTCTCTCGCCTTTATTTCTGTCTGTCTGTCTGTCTGTCTGTCTGTCTGTCTGTCTGTCTGTCTGTCTGTCTGTCTGTCTGTCTGTGTCTCTCTCTCTCTCTCTCTCTCTCTCTCTCTCTCTCTCTCTCTCTCTCTCTCTCTCTCTCTCTCTCTCTCTCTCTCTCCTAGTCGTGAGCTTAACAAACTCTCTCTCTCTTCCATCAATCACCATCATTCCATATAAGGGCTATTACCTGATGACAAGAATTACATTGTTTGCCAGAAATAACATGTTTGAAGATCAATGAGAAGATTCGGTTAATTGACTGACGGACCAACACACGCGGATACTTCAGTCAGTCGGACACACAAACCCAATTAGAGAGGCTGATTCATTTCTTGATTGATTATGAACCGCTCACACATTTAACATTTAATGGCTACAGCATAGCATCCCTACGTTTTCCAACGTAATAACCAAAAGTATTTGTAATAATGAACCACAACTAAAAACAATAATCCGGCATACAATCACACACTTTGCACTCCAATATTCTACTGTCAGCTCAAGGAGAATAATAAATAAAAAATAAGAATAAACATGATTGTGACGAATGAAATATTGAAATGAAATATGAAAATAATAAATATGAATATAAAATCTCTCTAAACTCTAATAGTGTCACAACATTCTTACGGTGGACTTGTTGCAGGGGAATGTCATTAACCTATCATCTTCCATCTTTATAATTTATTAAAGGGAACATATATTGATAAAGCATGACATATAGTGTATTATTAAATCTAACTATTAATAAATAATTATAATCATATTTTTGATATGCAACATTATTTAATAATCCGTATGTCATATATCATTGTTGCGTCTAGAAGAGCTCTATCCTACCTTTTTGGCGACCGGACGGGGGTCTTGTGAGGGCGGTAACGTTGCCACAAGTGGCGTTCGCGGTGCCGTTCGGCGTTTCCGGGCTCAGGGAGACGTTCCTCCGCGCGAGACACTGGAGGAACTCCGCGAGGCTGTCGTTGTTTCCCGCCATGCTGCTGCCACACCGTGCGTGGGGATGCCTGTTTCGCGCCGTAGACGCAGAAAAAACCCGGACAATCCTTACATATCTCGAAATAACTTTGGATCGGCGACCGTTTTATCGTAAAAAACGGAGGCTTTGCATTAACTTTGACCGGGAGAGCCGCGTCTCGTGCTGCCGGTGTGTTCTATGCGCAAGGAACCAGACGCGCGGGAGAAAAATTATAGGCTCGAGCCGTTAGTCTGCTTCGGAAGGAATGCACTGAGATATGAGTGAGAGAGAGAGAGAGAGAGAGAGAGAGAGAGAGAGAGAGAGAGAGAGAGAGAGAGAGAGAGACTGCTGAAAGCTGAGCGCGAGGAAGCGGCTCCAACGAGGAGGGGAGAAGCATAAGTCCCAGCGAGACAGCAGACCTCCCCCTAATCCCCCCCCCTCCTCATATATGTGTGTGCGCGCAATCGGCTCTTTCTTTGAGCTCGTGCGCTTTCTTTTTTGCGCACACCATAAGTTCGCAAGCGTGTGTGTCCGTCAGTGTGCGCGTGCTTATGAAGCGTGTGAATGTGTGTGTGCGCGTGCTCACACACTTGCTTACTAAACAAGTGTGTGTCCGTCTGTTTTCGTGTGCTTACTCCGTGTGTGTGTCTGTATGCGCTTGTTAAGGTAGGCTACTAAGAGTGCGTGTCTGTGCGTGCGTCCTAACTTAAGCGTGTGGGTGTATATTTGCGCGTGCTTGCTAAGAATGTGTGCGTGTGAGCGCGCGCGTGTTATATTATAGTTCACCAGCAGCACTTCCAGACTTTCTCGGGGATCGCAAGTTAACGCAGCGTTTGGTGCGCAACGCCCTGATCTCGCGAGAACTATGCGGACAAGTGTTGCGCCTGCACCGTGATCACCGAGAACTGTGCTGCGTAATGTTGTGCCCGTTTAGTTTGAACGCCTAGGAGTGGGAACACGCTGACATGTTTTGGCGTCAAAAACGAACCTTGGTGACATTTAATGAAGGACCATGGAGACATTTGCCACATGTTGCGTCGCTCATTGCGTCCTTGCGCGCGTCCCTTATTATTATCCGCTGCAGTGAAAGCATTCGCAGGTCCACGCCTCCCCACTCTCTCACTATCTCCCCATCTCTCGTTCTCTCTCCCACCTCCCACACACAATAATGATTATCAGAAGCACTCTCCATGGAGAGATTGAGAGAGAGAGAGAGAGAGAGAGAGAGAGAGAGAGAGAGAGAGAGAGAGAGAGAGAGAGAGAGAGAGAGAGAGAGAGAGAGAGAGAGAGAGAGAGAGATCTTTCTACCCATTTCTTTGCGGATAGCAGAGACGGATTGCGAGAGGAAGTAGTTGATCACTCATCCCCGCGGCTCGATGCAATCCTCTGCAGGGCGATTCGAACCTACCTGTGGCCCATCATTCATCAGCTCTGCGTCCGCCGGCAGGTCGACCGGGAGGCGCTACTCTGCTGCCATCTGGTGGTCAGACGCGAAGACACACGCATGTACTCGCGTATAAATAAACGCGTCATTCTCATCACTGGTGTGTGTGAGTGTGTGTGGGTGGGGCCAGGCCAACAAACGTGTACTTAATGTTAAGACAAAGTCTATATTGATTGGAACAAGGTATCAAATGTCATCTGAACCTAAATTGAATTTAAGTATGAACAACATTTCCGTTGAACAAGTAAAAGAGACAAAACTTTTAGGGATTACTCTCAACCATCCAGCCATGTTGATAATATCGTAAGCAAAATGGGAAGGGCAGTCTCTGTTACAAGAAGAGTTTCTAAGGGTCTGCCACCAGATGTCATTAGACAAGTCGTAAATGCTCTAGCTCTGTCACAACTTGATTATTGTTTTGTTATTTGGTCTGGTGCCTCAATGAAGGACTTGAAGAAATTACAAGTTGTTCAAAATAAAGTAGCACGTTGTGCATTAAATTGTTCCTACAGAACTAATGTAAAAGTCATGCATGATAGTCTGAGATGGCTGACTGTTAGTCAAAGGTCAACTTATTGTCTGGTCAATTTCATCAGAAACATAAATGAAACACCGACTCCAAATGTATTATATAAAAGGTTATTAAATCTCTGTCCTCAACATGAACATCAAACGAGACATGCTATAGAAGGAAGGTTTAACTTTCCCATATTGAAGTCATTGGTTATAATGAAAACTGTTTTGTACAGAGCTGTGATAGGATGGAACTCGCTGCCATGTTATATCAGATGCTCCACTACAAAAGACGGATTTAAAATGAGGGTAAAACAGTATCTGCAAATATTTCATGAACTTGACTGATCTGTTTAACTATGATAGAATAATTTTTGAAATTCTTCTGAATTTTTGCAAGTGAACTATTGTCTATGTATGTGTGTATCTGTAGTGTTGTTGTGTATGATGGTGTGTGTTTTTGTGTGTGAAGGACCCCAGGAAGAATAGCCATGCTGTTGAAGCAAGTGCTAATGGGATCCATAATAAAGTAAAGTAAAGTAAAGGTCAAACATGTTAGTGTAGTACCGCCTCGACACCAGCAGGTTAGTTAATCACCATTGATCCGCACAATTAATTATCTCCTTGAATCGATGCCTCGTCGATTCGATGGAGTTGGTCTTTGAAAATTAATGCTTAGATATAGATTGAGAGTTTATTGAGTGTGCGATTATAGATTATATGTGATTATTTATTACACGGACACACACAAACACACAAACACACACACAAACACACACGCGCGCGCACACACACACTCACACACAGAGACACAGACACACGCACACACACACGCACACACACACACACACACACACAAAGACAGACACACTGATGGACAGTCACACAAACACACACATAGACACAGACACACTCACAAAGAGAGTGACACACACTCACGTACACACTCACACACACACATACACACACACACAGACATAGACACAAACAGACACAAAGACATAGACACAGACACACAGACAAACGCACACACCCAAACACACACACACACACACACAACCACAAATACACAGACACACACAAACACACAAAGACAGACACACATACACACAAACACACACACACACACACAAAGACACAGGCAGACAGACAGACTAAGACACACACACACACAGACACACACTCACAAAGACAGTAACAACACACACCAGACACATATACAGACACACAAATACACACACAGGAACACACACAAAAGCAAGGGACCCTTTTGTGATTATATGATTATATATATTCACATTTAACCTTTTAAGAAAGCATCACATCGTGTATTTTTGCACTTGACTTTCAGACTTCAAATGCGTCGTAAATCTACGATCGCTGCGTAGCACGGTGTTCTTATCGGGAGCTGCTTTTACGACGTTTATGACGCCCATAGCCGCACGTTTATGATGCCCTTAGATGAGGTGTGTGACCTTTGGGCTTATAATAGTTCTGGTTATTATAACAACTGGTTGTTTCCCTGGTCCTACTAAATAAATAAAGTTTAGACAATGGAGACAGGCTGGTATCGCCTTCTGAAATAGATTTCATGGAGAATGTGTGTTAATATCTTTAATTAGCCTACTCACCAGCGTTGTCTCTGCCATAACTATTATTCAAAGCCAATGTCAAATGCAAAAATGCAAAGATAATGATACACACTCACGCATGCACACAGACACAGAAACACACAGATACAGAGGCCCAATCCCAATGTCCGGACTCACAGACTTTGATTCGCGTTCTCTCAAAATTAATAAGGCTTCAGGGCTGTCCCAATGTCGAATTCCAAAGGGCGTCAGGGTTTGAGTCCCCACTTACCGAGCCCTTTCTGTGAGTCCGCATAAGGGCAGACTTCACCTTAGGGAATTGCCCACAGTTTAAACCGTTTTCACGTTTACCGCAGAGACCATAGGGAAATCCGGAAATTAGGAAGGTAAACAACAAGGCGACACTACTGTCAATGCGCGACCAGATGGGAATTTCAGCCTTTTTTTAGTGAGCCGGATCATTTGGATCAGCTCACCAACAAGAGCCTGCTCTTTTGGCTCCCAAACGGCTCTTCATATTACTACTTATACCTTTTATAATGCAGCCAAATGTAGCCCGTTCTGACTCGTGATTAGTAGGCCAATAGTCACCTAAATTATTCAATACATCCTTTAAATACTGAAGTTTTCACAAGTAAAAATTATATTTTCTAATGTCAATAAATTTCTATAGCCCATTGTTTTCATTGCATTTACAAAAAATTAAAATAAATAATAATTCCCAAACCGGCAAGTGTCAGCAACGTCTTTGTCATTAATCGTTGTCAAGGTAACATGTGCTCTCGTGAAGTGCTGTCCCTATCCCATGTATACCTATTTGAGCCCATGTGGCCTCAAACACTCACTTAGCACCTGAGATCAATTAAGTCTGTGAGTACTTAGTCCTCAGGGCTCACTTTGGGATTGGGGCAGAGAGACACACACACACAAATAGACCCACACACACACACACACACACACACACACACACACACACACACACACACACACACACACACACACACACACACACACACACACACACACACACACACACACACACAAATTGTGTTTGTTGCAGTGGTGAAGTTGCAATGCATGCTATTACTAATAATATAAAATGTCTACAATGAATGCGTTTAATAATAATAATAATAATAACCATAATCATATAAGACAATAAATGTTTCAACAAATGTTCTGAAAGTTTCATATTCGATTTTTGACTTTAAAACGCGTCCAGGTTCTAAATCTAAATTGATAGCAGAGAAACGAAAGGTGTGTCTAAGATTATAAAATGTTACAGTAATAAAAACAATAATCATAAAGATAATAATACATGGAAATAAAAGGTTCAATAAATGGTAGGAAAGTTCTTATGTAAATAATTGCCTACCCTATTTGCACCCTGTGAAATAACCAACTATATGGTACTTATGCACAAATGTTCTGGGAAAACCTTCCAGTGGCTAGGTGTTGGGATTTGGTCGCTTATAAAACCAAGAGTAGGTTGGTATTTTTCTTAATAAAGGCCACATTATGGGAACTGCCGCGTTACATTTGAGCTCTCCTGACTCCTAAAGTCACAACCAGGAATTTTAGTAATCATATGGGCAAATCATGTATGACATTCCCCGAATTCCCCCATTCTCCCACATTCCCCCATCTTCAGTGAGAGTGCCTTTAAAATTTTTGCAACAACATCCTGGTATAAACGACAGAGTAATCTTAAATTAGACTGCATTCCAAAAATGTAG
Source organism: Gadus chalcogrammus (assembly GCF_026213295.1). NCBI lineage: Eukaryota > Metazoa > Chordata > Actinopteri > Gadiformes > Gadidae > Gadus > Gadus chalcogrammus. The sequence goes on from NC_079418.1 coordinate 7,490,196, forward strand.
TATTTTAAAACTAGGATAAAGGACTGTTTGAGCACTAAACGCACAGGTGCTAATGTTGAACGTTGCTGGTGATCATGTTGAGATGATTTTAAATTGCCAATTGTCTTTTTATGTTTTATGTTGTCTGTTTTTTAATGTATATTTTATGTGGAACCATATACTGCTGTCTTGGCCAGGACTCCTATGGGATTATTCCTGGTGAAATAAGGTATAACAACAAGAGAAACTCTCTTGCCCCTTTTCCACCAAGGCAGTTCCAGTCTTGGTTCGGAGCCAGTGCCGATCTCAAACCGGTTCTTGGCTTTTCCACACAAGCAACCAGGTTTCAACTCAGAACCAACTCCACGCTGGTCCAAAACCCAGTAAGAACCGGTGACGTCTAGGACTGCGTTAGCGTCATTGTTACGTACAGTGTTCTGTATGTCTTACATGTTATACATGGTATAGGCCTACATGTATTGTGTTCTGTTTTGTGTAGTATGTTTGTGTTGTTGTTCTGTCTCCTCCTCCTGTTTTCATTCTCCAAGTTCTCAGATGTGCGCACCTGATCCCGATCACCAAATCACCACACCTGTTCCAGATCTCCCATCAACCATTCCCCTTTAAATAGTCCTGTGTTTGTTTGTCAGGGGGGAGTGCTTTGGTTTGAGCTGTAGCAGAGCTTTGGTTGAGCTCTGTTTGCTAGTGTTTGCTAGTGTTTGCTAGTGCTTGGTTTCTTTGTTGGTTTATTGTATTGTCTTTAGTTGTTACACGTTTGTTTAAACCTTACTACTTTAGTTGTTAGCAGCCTACTTTAGTTTTGTCTTTGTTAATTCTTTTGTTGTGCGCACAGGGTCAATAAGGACAGGTAAGATACCCTGGGGTTTACATATTTCATACACGTAGGTTTACCCGTTGTTAATACCCTAGGTTAGAGTGAGCACCACCCACTGTACTTTTTCGGTGCAAAGCACCTGTCAATGGGGGGTTGGGTTTTGTTATGTTCTTTTCTTTGGTGCCACTGACAGTCCTTGTTGATCCCTGTGTTGCCTTTTTTGTACATAAACACTTTATATTGAATTCACCTTTTGTCTTGGATTTTGTGTGACTGCACCCTCACTTGCCCAAACCTGTTGCCCTTATGTTGCGTCCTACTCCGAGCCACCAGGGGGGGCGTAACATAAATTGGGGGCTCGTCCGGGATCCTTGATCCTTTTAAGCAACGGGTTTGATGAGTGTTGGTGTGCAGTGCACACGTCAAGTAGGCTGGTAGTGTTGGTTAGGTTGGTAAAGTTTTGGGTAAGGCTATTTGAGAAAAAATGAGTGTGTTTAACCTTGAGGGATTTCTTAGTGATCCTTCTGTGGATCAGATTGATCGCTGCAGAAAAAAAGATTTGTATGCCATTGCGGCACATTTTTCATTTGAAGCATCAGCAGGTCTGCTTAAAGCAGAATTGAAAGAAGCTGTTGTACAGATGTTAGTACACGAAAAAGTGTTTGGTACTGGCAGCGGTGCGACTGCTAGTGAGCCTACTATTTCCCCATCCTTGTCTTCTAGCTCAGAGAAGGAGAGCAGGGAGGAAGAAGTAGTTGAGAGAGGGCTGGTTGAGAGTAAGCCAGTTCCTGTAGATACAGACGCTAATGTGGAGTTTAAGCCTCCTCATACTGTGCCCCGATTCTCTCCGTTTTCCTTACCTAGGGTAAGTGATGATGCCCGCCATAGGCTACGCATAGCGCGTTTGCAACTGGAGGCTCAAGAAAAAGATAGAGACGCCGAATACAGTCACAAACTGGCTATTCGGAAAATGGAGCTAGAGATGGAGGCGGACACCGCCAACCGCAAAATTGAATTGGAGATAGCTGCAGAAAAAGAGGTGAAGCTTAAGCGCCTAGAACTGGAAGCTGCTTCTCTGAGTTTAGCTCAATCACCTGGTCATAGGTCCATACATTCTGATCCCTCTGCGCCTACGAGAGGTTTTGAGGTGAGCAGAAATGTTGTTTTGGTACCTCAATTTCGTGAGGCGGAAGTAGATGCCTATTTTACTGCGTTTGAGCGAGTTGCCACCTCACTGAAATGGCCAAAAGAGGTCTGGTCGATACTGCTTCAGTGTAAACTGACAGGTAAGGCCCAGGAAATTTATGCTGCACTTTCTCTAGAAGAGAGTTTATGTTATGAAAGTATTAAGACAGCTGTGCTTCGTGCCTACGAACTAGTGCCTGAGGCCTATAGACAGAAATTTAGAACATTTAAAAAAACGTCTGATAAAACCTTTGTTGAGTTCGCCCGTGAGAAGGAGACTTTGTTTAATCGATGGTGCAAGGCAAGCAACGCGATAAATTTAACACTCTGTCACAATTGGTTCTCATTGAAGAGTTTAAGAATAGTCTGCCTGATCGTATTGTGACGTATCTCAATGAGCAAAAGGTAGGGACATTAGCGGAGGCTGCTGTGCTTGCCGATGAGTTTGTTTTATCGCACAAACAAACTTTTGTGAGTCCCCGATATGAGAGTAAGTCTTTTACTCCTTCTGCCTCGGCTAGAATGCCGTCTAGTCCTCCACGTCCATTGCCACTCCGCTCCACTGAGGAACGAGAGTGTTTCTATTGTCACCAAACAGGTCACGTAAAGAATGACTGTTTTATGTTGAAACGCAAGCTGTTACAGCCAAGCAAACGACCAAAAGAGGTTTTGTTAGTGCGAACGTTGGTGGGTCCAGTGTCCCTAGCCCCGGAGATGGAGGGTGACAATCTGGAACCCTGTTATAAACCGTTCATGTTGGACGGGTTGGTTTCTCTCAGCGCAAATGCGTTGAACCAGTGTCCAGTGCGTATCCTTAGAGATACTGGCGCAGCACAGTCTTTTATCTTATCGGATGTGTTACCTTTTAGTAATGACTCTGTAAGTGGCTCTAGTGTGCTTGTGCAAGGCATTGAAATGGGGTTTGTGTCTGTGCCTCTCCATGAGATACATTTATCCTGTGACTTGGCAAATGGAGTGTTTAAAGTGGGTGTGCGCCCGTCTTTGCCTGTTAGAGGCGTCACATTTCTACTAGGGAATGACATCGCTGGTGGCAAAGTGATGCCAGCTTTAGAAGTTCTAGAACGACCTGAGATTTTGCAGCCTGATGTGTTGGCTCAGGACTTCCCTGAAGTGTTCCCTGTGTGTGTGGTCACTCGTGCTCAAGCACGTAGTTTGGGTGAAGCAGTTGTTTTGTCGGATACTCTGTTCGCGACTGAGTTGACCGGCCAGACTGTTTCTCCACCTGTGTTTCCTCAGTCTACTGCTGAGCCGAGTGTCCAGCCTAAGGTTCAATGTGATACTTCCACCAAAGAGACAACTAGGTTGCCTGTGATTAGAAGTAATCTGATTGCTGCTCAGAAAGAGGACGTGACTTTGGTGAAGTGTTTTGATGCGGCTCTTGCTCCAGAGAGCGCTAAAAATAAAGAAAGTCATTATTTTGTTGAAAATGATCTCTTGATGCGGAGATGGAAATCTCGCGCTGAGTTTAATAATGACTGGACTAATGTCTTTCAAATTGTTGTGCCTACACCGTACCGACAGTCCGTTCTATCTCTGGCTCATGAACATCTCTGGTCTGGTCATCTAGGTATTACAAAAACCTATGACCGAGTGTTGCGACAGTTCTTCTGGCCAGGTTTGAAGCGAGATGTGTCGTTGTTTTGCCGTACATGCCATGTATGTCAGGTCACGGGGAAGCCTAATCAGGTTATAAAGCCTGCGCCTCTTCACCCTGTCCCAGCTATAGGGGAACCGTTTGAGCATGTACTTGTGGATTGTGTTGGCCCTCTGTCAAAAACGAAATCCGGTAACCAGTTCCTGTTGACCATAATGTGTGTAGCTACTAGGGGTGAAACGGATCAGTGTGTCCACGGTTCGGTTCAGATAACCGTTTTGGGCCTCGGTTTCGGATACGGTTCGGATTAGGATCATGTCCGTGATAGTAAATAGGCGGACTTTTTTTTGACGGAGGGTTTGGGGGAGAAACACAAAAATGAATGAGACCCACAGGCTATTTGCAATGTGTTAATTGACTGCAATCAGACAACTTGCAAGGCTTTTTTGTGCAATAAATGTTCCCCTAAATGCATTTGAAAACATGGTGCACTGAGTGTAACATGTAAGGGATAACGGCCGACGAGGCTTAGAACTCTGACGACGAGCGCAGCATGAAGCCAGAGTTGCCTCTACCTGTCCATTATTTCCATCGAACCGGTCGACCTCGAAGGCCGTTATCCCGCTTATCACCCGTTTGTATTTATCTCCCGTATATTTAGAATATAATTGTATCAATTACTTTCTTTAAATTTAGGAATCGTGCGCTTGAAAAGCCCAGTTTGTTTTGAACGCTGACAGGCTGAAGGGAGGGGCGGGAAAAGTATCATTGGCTCGGGCAGCACTGGAGAGAATGCATTCCGCTGGGTCCTAAACACCCTTTTGTTTCGGACGTAGGCTACAGTAGGCAAAATACGCTACATAAGGCAATGCCTTCATGAAACCGAAATCCGCGGATCTCCAGAATGCTCCGAACTGTGGTAAACGAACCGAACGGATTCGGATACAATTCGAATCCGCTGCAGGCCTAGTAGCTACCCGGTACCCTGAGGCGATCCCTCTTAGGAGCATAACAGCTCAGTCAGTAGTAAAGGCCCTGATCAAGTTCTTTTCTACTTTCGGGCTCCCTAAGATCGTGCAAACCGATCAAGGTACCAACTTCCTTTCGGGTATTTTTGAACAGGTTTTAACATCACTGTCTATATCACACAGAATCTCGAGTGCTTATCACCCGGAGTCACAGGGCGCGCTCGAAAGATGGCATCAGACGTTTAAGTCAGTGTTGCGGAAATATACCATGGAGAGTGGTAGGGAATGGGATGAAGGAGTCCCTTTGGCTTTATTTGCAGTTAGGGAAATAGTGCAAGAGTCACTAGGATTTAGTCCAGCAGAGCTGGTATTTGGTCACACAGTGAGAGGCCCTTTAAGAATGTTGAGAGACCAGCTAACTGGCGAGAGTTCGCCCACCCAGCGAAACGTTCTGACCTACGTCAGTCGCTTCAGAGAACGACTGCACGAGGCTTGCAGTATCGCTAGGGAAAGTCTCTCTGTTGCACAACAGGGTATGAAGCGGCATTTCGATAAGAAAGCACTTCCGCGGTCTTTTCAAGCAGGTGACTTGGTTTTAGTGTTGCTGCCCATTCCAGGTAGTTCAATGAGTGCACGATTTTCAGGACCGTACACTATTGACAGGAGTTTGAGTGAGACTGATTATGTAGTCAGAACCCCTGATAGAAGGCGGAAAACCAGAGTGTGTCACATTAACATGTTGAAGAGGTACTACACTAGAGGCAACGCTCAGCTTGAGACTCACAGTGCGCCTCTTGTAGCCACTGTTGCGGCTGCGGTGTCAGTAGCTGTGAGCCCTACGGCAGAGAGTGATGAGGATGGCCTGAGTTTGCGCAATGCCCAGCAACAGACACCTCGGTTGACAAACTCAGAAATGTTGTTAAAACTACCGTCTTTAATGCATCATTTAAGCAGGGAACAGGAAGCTGACCTACTCTGCCTTATCTCTGAGTTCCCCTGTCTGTTTGGAGATGTGCCTACCCGCACTACGGTGTTAGAGCACGACATAGATGTGGGTGAGTCCAGACCGACTAAACAGCACCCATACAGAGTAAATGCCTACAAGAGATCTCTGATGAAGAAAGAGGTTGATTATTTATTGGAACATAATTTAGCACAGCCCAGCTCTAGCCCATGGAGTTCTCCGTGCTTATTAGTTCCAAAGCCTGACGCGACTGTCCGTTTCTGTACAGATTATCGGAAGGTAAACAATGTCACTGTGCCGGACTCTTTTCCTATGCCCCGCGTAGATGATTGCGTGGATACCATAGGATCAGCTCGCTTTGTAACAAAGTTAGACTTATTGAAAGGTTATTGGCAAGTTCCCCTTTCACCACGGGCTTCTGCCATCAGTGCATTTGTGACTCCAGATAATTTTCTACAGTATTCCGTGATGGCTTTCGGGATGCGAAACGCACCGGCCACTTTCCAGAGGTTGGTGAATATTGTGTTTAGTGGTGTGCCTAACTGTACTGCATATTTGGATGATGTGGTAATACACTCGTCAGAGTGGCCTGCTCATGTGGATTCGCTCAGAACCGTGTTTCAACGACTGGCTGATGCATCTCTGACACTGAACCTCGCGAAATGTGAGTTTGGGAAGGCGACAGTGACCTACTTGGGTAAACAGGTGGGCGGAGGCCAAGTGCGTCCCTTGGAGGCCAAGATCGCAGCTATTACGTCTTTCCCAGTACCCACCACTCGGCGGGAGTTACGCCGATTCTTAGGAATGACAGGTTACTACAGAGGGTTCTGTAGGAACTTCTCTTCTGTTGCAGCCCCAATGACTGACTTGATCAGTCCATTGGTTAAGTTTGTATGGTCAGATCGGTGTCAAATCGCCTTTGAATGCTGCAAAGCGTTATTGTGTAATGCCCCAGTACTGAGTGCTCCTGATTTTGATAAACCGTTTGCCATTGAATTAGATGCGAGCTGTATTGGTGCTGGTGCAGTTTTAACTCAGATGGATTCTGAGGGTTTGGTCCACCCTGTAGGTTTCTTTTCAAAGAAATGTACTAGTAGCCAAATGCGCTACTCTACAATAGAGCAGGAGACGTTGGCTTTGCTGCTTGCGCTCCAATTTTTCGAGGTTTACGTTGGGTCCAGTGCGGAGCCTGTGGTGATTTACACAGACCACAATCCACTGGTGTTTCTGCATCGCATGCACAACCAAAACCAGCGACTTATGCGTTGGTCTTTGGTTATCACGAATTACAACCTGGTGATCCACCACAAAAAGGGCACCGAGAATGTATTTGCAGATGCTCTGTCTCGTGTGTAACTATTGTGGGTCAGTAGTTACTGGGGGCAATTTTGATTTTTGTTTTTTTATACTATTAAAGTTGGGTTTACGGGATGGTTTGAGGTATCGTCAGCCATGGGCTGACTCTTTATGGGGGGGAGTGTTACGTACAGTGTTCTGTATGTCTTACATGTTATACATGGTATAGGCCTACATGTATTGTGTTCTGTTTTGTGTAGTATGTTTGTGTTGTTGTTCTGTCTCCTCCTCCTGTTTTCATTCTCCAAGTTCTCAGATGTGCGCACCTGATCCCGATCACCAAATCACCACACCTGTTCCAGATCTCCCATCAACCATTCCCCTTTAAATAGTCCTGTGTTTGTTTGTCAGGGGGGAGTGCTTTGGTTTGAGCTGTAGCAGAGCTTTGGTTGAGCTCTGTTTGCTAGTGTTTGCTAGTGTTTGCTAGTGTTTGCTAGTGTTTGCTAGTGCTTGGTTTCTTTGTTGGTTTATTGTATTGTCTTTAGTTGTTACACGTTTGTTTAAACCTTACTACTTTAGTTGTTAGCAGCCTACTTTAGTTTTGTCTTTGTCTTTGTTAATTCTTTTGTTGTGCGCACAGGGTCAATAAGGACAGGTAAGATACCCTGGGGTTTACATATTTCATACACGTAGGTTTACCCGTTGTTAATACCCTAGGTTAGAGTGAGCACCACCCACTGTACTTTTTCGGTGCAAAGCACCTGTCAATGGGGGGTTGGGTTTTGTTATGTTCTTTTCTTTGGTGCCACTGACAGTCCTTGTTGATCCCTGTGTTGCCTTTTTTGTACATAAACACTTTATATTGAATTCACCTTTTGTCTTGGATTTTGTGTGACTGCACCCTCCCTTGCCCAAACCTGTTGCCCTTATGTTGCGTCCTACTCCGAGCCACCAGGGGGGCGTAACAGTCATTTTAACACGTTCATTTTAAGACATTAACTTTAACGTCATAAAGCGACACATGCACACACACACAGACAAAGAGACACACATACACACACACACACACACACACACAGAGACACAAACTCACATAAAGACACACACACACAAGGAGAAACAAACACAAACATACACGTCATCGGTTAACAAATTCATCCCACTATTTCCAGCGACACATTGACCTCACTAGACTCCGCCCTGGAGATAACATCGAAGCTCTAACCAATCGCCCCAACTCCGACAAGTCAAGTGCTAGGTTCTGAGCGCACACAAACACACACAAACACACACACACACATCGTGTCCAGGACCTCCGAGAGACTAGTTTAAGGGACGAGGCCTGAAAGATTTTTAAGATGATGTTGGCGTCGCTTGTGGGGATGTTGCTCCTGCAGATGGGAGCGGCAACGATGGAGAGGTGAGTAGAGAGACATAGAGAGAGACAGAGAGAGAAAGAGAGAGACAGAGAGAGACAGAGATAGGGACAGAGATAGGGACAGAGAGTGAGAAACTCAGAGAGACAGAGACAGAGAGAAACAGAAACAGAAACAGAGAGACAGAGAGAGAGAAACTCAGAGATAGAGACACAAAGAGAGAGATAGAGACAGAGAGAAAGACTCAGAGATAGAGACAGGAAGAGAGACAGAGCGAAAGAGACAGAGGGAGAAATTCAAGAAACTCAGAGATAGCGATTCAGTGTGAAAGAGAGAGAGAGAGAGAGAGAGAGAGGGAGAGAGAGAGAGAGAGAGAGAGAGAGACAGAGAGAGAGAGAGAGAGAGAGAGAGAGAGAGAGAGAGAGAGACAGAGACAGAGAGAGACAGAAACAGAGAAACTCAGAGATAGAGACACAAAGAGATAGAGACACAAAGAGAGAGATAGAGACAGAGAGAAAGACTCAGAGATAGAGACAGGAAGAGAGACAGAGAGAGAGACAGAGCGAAAGAGACAGAGGGAGAAATTCAAGAAACTCAGAGATAGCGATTCAGTGTGAAAGAGAGAGAGAGAGAGAGAGAGAGAGAGAGAGAGAGAGAGAGAGAGAGAGAGAGAGAGAGAGAGAGAGAGAGAGAGAGAGAGAGAGAACTTAAAAAGGGTTGTAAGGGCTGACTTTTAAGTCCAAACAGACGAAGCTAGCGCTTTTCTGATCTGTCAAGATAGCGTTAAGGTCATGAGAACATTGTACACTGACCCTGAACGTTTGAAAGAGATATGATGCCTTTGGCTCGTTACTTAACGACTTATTGTGTGGAAGTATTGGACATTGTACCTGTGTGTAATGCCTTACTTGAAATCCCCAAAATGTCTTTTAATTTCTGTAAATTGTGGGGTTTCTTTGCATGAAACATACCTGTGTTGTCTATATGCTGCCACCTTGGCCAGGTCTTGAAATTGATTTTAATCAATAAAATAATTACATTTTTACCTGGTTAAATAAATGTTAATGTGCGTGTGTGTGTGTGTTTGTGTGTGTGTTTGTGCTTGTTCGGATATGTGTGTGTGTTTGTGTGTTTGTGTGTGTGTCTGTGTGTGTGTTCGGATATGTGTGTGTGTGTGTGTGTTTGGATATGTGTGTGTGTTTGTGTGTGTGTGTGTGTGTGTGTGTATGTGTGTTCGGATATGTGTGTGTGTTTGTGTTTGTGTGTGTGTTTGTGTGTGAATGTGTGTGTGTGTGTGTGTGTGTGTGTGTGTGTGTGTGTGTGTGTGTGTGTGTGTGTGTACGGATATGTGTGTGTGTGTGTGTGTGTGTGTGTGTGTGCGTGCGTGTGTTCGACAATATGTGTGTCTGTGTGTGTGTGTGTGTGTGTTTGTGTGTGTGTTCAACAGAGCAATTCATGACTACAACGTCTACCACCCCTATACTGAGGTGAGAATCCATCCACACTCTTCCACTAACACGAGACCCAAAATCAAACCCAAACAGATATTCACAACAATCTCACATCCATACTACACAACATTCACCTTCCCGAAAAGAAAGCGCACTTTATCAAAAAGAACATTCAATTAAATTTCGATGTAACGTACAGAGGCACAGGAATCGATTTTTATATTCTTATATTCATCATTATAAGAAGATATTTAGATAATAGGTTCAAAAATTTTTATGAAAGTTTCATAATTTATTATTGATTTTAAAAAAGTTTCCGGAATCTAAGTCTAAAATTATAGCAAATATAAAAGGTTTGTATTATATGAATGTTTATAATAATAATTAAAATATTCATAATAAGAATATAAGGAAATAAAAGGTTAAATAAATGGTCCGAAAGTTTAATATTTCCATCGCACTTTCTTGCGATGCCTTTGGAACCCACAGATTGACAGCTGGATGACCGGGATTCTGATTGACAACCCGGACATGGTGTCTATTGAGCGCTACGGCCAGACCTACGAGAAGAGAGACATCAACTTGCTCAGGGTGAAATGCTTCTCCTTTTATTTTATGTTAACTTGTTACGAAGAGAAACGCCTTGAAAACGAAACATTTTCATAAAAGCGCAGAGTGAATATAATACGGGGCAGAGGGAATAACTTGGGAAATATTTGATAATTTCTTTGAAGGTCTCCGCCAATTTGTGATGTGTCCAGGTACATCTTGTGTTTAGCGGGTTAACTTTGCTTTGTTATCTTTTACTCATTTTGTATTTCATTTTATTGTATGGAAGCACTTTGAGTCTACCTGTGTAAGAAAAGCGCTGTGTCAATAAAGTTGCCTTGCCTTGAATATTCCTTCTTGTTCTTCAGATCGGGGAGAGGACAGGGGCGATGAAGAAGGTCGTCTGGATGGACTGCGGGATCCATGCCCGGGAGTGGATCTCACCGGCCTTCTGCCAGTACTTCATCAAACAGGTAGAGAGAGAGAGAGAGAGAGAGAGAGAGAGAGAGAGAGAGAGAGAGAGAGAGAGAGAGAGAGAGAGAGAGAGACAGAGACAGAGACAGAGAGAGAGAGACACAGACACAGACAGACAGACAGACAGACAGACAGACAGAAATAAAGGCAGACAGAGAGACATAGAGACAGACAGGGAGGGAACCCAGAATCCAGGGAATGATGACGACCCAGACTTTTGTCAGTACTTCGTCAAACAGGTCAGCAACAACAGACAGAGAGAGACAGATATACAGACAGACAGACAGATTCTACTTAGACTGTCCTCCTTCTCCCCTTCTTCTATTTCAACCTCACTGGTTTATTATGTGGGTTCATCATGGCTTGAAGAGGGCCCTGACTCTAAGATACATCATATAATTCAGAATATGTCTCATAATTATCTGAACATATTAAACAATGTTGTCAACAGTCTATTTGATTGGTTTGAGCTGGGCATGACTAAATATGTATTTGTATGTTTTGATTTGCTGCATTAGCCTACAATAAATAGCAGCTACTAATCTAAGGGTAGACTACTTGTAATTTTAGCTGACTTAAAACTTAAAAGTCAGCAAAAATGTAAGTATCCTTAGTTTCATGTCTGCTAATATTGTAATGCAGCCAATCAAAATATTCAAAATCTGTTTCCCACAATGTTATTATCATGCTGGCAAACAGTATGGAATGTTAATCATGTTAAAAAGGGTTAATTTACACCTAGGAAAGACGTTGACCCTATGAAGACGCTATGGCCACTTGCTTGGCAACGCCTGCATACGGGAGATATTAAATAGTCCGCTCGACTTGTAAAAATAATGTAGGCTTTTTGTAGATAGGTAGGCTATTGGATTGGACCCAGTAAGAACCGGTGACGTCTAGGACTGGGTTAGCGTCATTTTAACACGTTCATTTTAAGACATTAACTTTAACGTCATAAAGCGACACATGCACACACACACAGACAAAGAGACACACACACACACACACACACACACACACACACACACACACACACACACACACACACACACACACACACACACACACACACACAAAGAGACACAAACTCACATAAAGACACACACACACAAGGAGAAACAAACACAAACATACACGTCATCGGTTAACAAATTCATCCCACTATTTCCAGCGACACATTAACCTCACTAGACTCCGCCCTGGAGATAACATCGAAGCTCTAACCAATCGCCCCAACTCCGACAAGTCAAGTGCTAGGTTCTGAGCGCACACAAACACACACAAACACACACACACACATCGTGTCCAGGACCTCCGAGAGACTAGTTTAAGGGACGAGGCCTGAAAGATTTTTAAGATGATGTTGGCGTCGCTTGTGGGGATGTTGCTCCTGCAGATGGGAGCGGCAACGATGGAGAGGTGAGTAGAGAGACATAGAGAGAGACAGAGAGAGAAAGAGAGAGACAGAGAGTGAGAAACTCAGAGATAGAGAGAGAGAAAGAGAGAGAGAGAGAGACAGAGAGAGACAGAGAGAGACAGAGAGAGACAGAGAGAGAGACAGAGATAGGGACAGAGATAGGGACAGAGAGTGAGAAACTCAGAGACAGAGAAAGAGAGAGAGAGAGAGAGAGAGAGAGAGAGAGAGAGAGAGAGAGAGAGAGAGAGACAGAGACAGAGACAGAGAGAGACAGAAACAGAGAGACAGAGAGAGAGAAACTCAGAGATAGAGACACAAAGAGAGAGATAGAGACAGAGAGAAAGACTCAGAGATAGAGACAGGAAGAGAGACAGAGAGAGAGACAGAGCGAAAGAGACAGAGGGAGAAATTCAAGAAACTCAGAGATAGCGATTCAGTGTGAAAGAGAGAGAGAGAGAGAGAGAGAGAGAGAGAGAGAGAGAGAGAGAGAGAGAGAGAGAGAGAGAGAGAGAGAGAGAGAGAGAGAGAGAGAGAGAACTTAAAAAGGGTTGTAAGGGCTGACTTTTAAGTCCAAACAGACGAAGCTAGCGCTTTTCTGATCTGTCAAGATAGCGTTAAGGTCATGAGAACATTGTACACTGACCCTGAACGTTTGAAAGAGATATGATGCCTTTGGCTCGTTACTTAACGACTTATTGTGTGGAAGTATTGGACATTGTACCTGTGTGTAATGCCTTACTTGAAATCCCCAAAATGTCTTTTAATTTCTGTAAATTGTGGGGTTTCTTTGCATGAAACATACCTGTGTTGTCTATATGCTGCCACCTTGGCCAGGTCTTGAAATTGATTTTAATCAATAAAATAATTACATTTTTACCTGGTTAAATAAATGTTAATGTGCGTGTGTGTGTGTGTTTGTGTGTGTGTGTGTGCTTGTTCGGATATGTGTGTGTGTTTGTGTGTTTGTGTGTGTGTCTGTGTGTGTGTTCGGATATGTGTGTGTGTGTGTGTTTGGATATGTGTGTGTGTTTGTGTGTGTGTGTGTGTGTGTATGTGTGTTCGGATATGTGTGTGTGTTTGTGTTTGTGTGTGTGTTTGTGTGTGAATGTGTGTGTGTGTGTGTGTGTGTGTGTGTGTGTGTGTGTGTGTGTGTGTGTGTGTGTGTGTGTGTGTGTGTACGGATATGTGTGTGTGTGTGTGTGTGTGTGTGTGCGTGCGTGTGTTCGACAATATGTGTGTCTGTGTGTGTGTGTGTGTGTGTTTGTGTGTGTGTTCAACAGAGCAATTCATGACTACAACGTCTACCACCCCTATACTGAGGTGAGAATCCATCCACACTCTTCCACTAACACGAGACCCAAAATCAAACCCAAACAGATATTCACAACAATCTCACATCCATACTACACAACATTCACCTTCCCGAAAAGAAAGCGCACTTTATCAAAAAGAACATTCAATTAAATTTCGATGTAACGTACAGAGGCACAGGAATCGATTTTTATATTCTTATATTCATCATTATAAGAAGATATTTAGATAATAGGTTCAAAAAATTTTATGAAAGTTTCATAATTTATTATTGATTTTAAAAAAGTTTCCGGAATCTAAGTCTAAAATTATAGCAAATATAAAAGGTTTGTATTATATGAATGTTTATAATAATAATAAAAATATTCATAATAAGAATATAAGGAAATAAAAGGTTAAATAAATGGTCCGAAAGTTTAATATTTCCATCGCACTTTCTTGCGATGCCTTTGGAACCCACAGATTGACAGCTGGATGACCGGGATTCTGATTGACAACCCGGACATGGTGTCTATTGAGCGCTACGGCCAGACCTACGAGAAGAGAGACATCAACTTGCTCAGGGTGAAATGCTTCTCCTTTTATTTTATGTTAACTTGTTACGAAGAGAAACGCCTTGAAAACGAAACATTTTCATAAAAGCGCAGAGTGAATATAATACGGGGCAGAGGGAATAACTTGGGAAATATTTGATAATTTCTTTGAAGGTCTCCGCCAATTTGTGATGTGTCCAGGTACATCTTGTGTTTAGCGGGTTAACTTTGCTTTGTTATCTTTTACTCATTTTGTATTTCATTTTATTGTATGGAAGCACTTTGAGTCTACCTGTGTAAGAAAAGCGCTGTGTCAATAAAGTTGCCTTGCCTTGAATATTCCTTCTTGTTCTTCAGATCGGGGAGAGGACAGGGGCGATGAAGAAGGTCGTCTGGATGGACTGCGGGATCCATGCCCGGGAGTGGATCTCACCGGCCTTCTGCCAGTACTTCATCAAACAGGTAGAGAGAGAGAGAGAGAGAGAGAGAGAGAGAGAGAGAGAGAGAGAGAGAGAGAGAGAGAGAGAGAGAGACAGAGACAGAGAAAGAGAGAGAGAGACACAGACACAGACAGACAGACAGACAGACAGACAGACAGAAATAAAGGCAGACAGAGAGACATAGAGACAGACAGGGAGGGAACCCAGAATCCAGGGAATGATGACGACCCAGACTTTTGTCAGTACTTCGTCAAACAGGTCAGCAACAACAGACAGAGAGAGACAGATATACAGACAGACAGACAGATTCTACTTAGACTGTCCTCCTTCTCCCCTTCTTCTATTTCAACCTCACTGGTTTATTATGTGGGTTCATCATGGCTTGAAGAGGGCCCTGACTCTAAGATACATCATATAATTCAGAATATGTCTCATAATTATCTGAACATATTAAACAATGTTGTCAACAGTCTATTTGATTGGTTTGAGCTGGGCATGACTAAATATGTATTTGTATGTTTTGATTTGCTGCATTAGCCTACAATAAATAGCAGCTACTAATCTAAGGGTAGACTACTTGTAATTTTAGCTGACTTAAAACTTAAAAGTCAGCAAAAATGTAAGTATCCTTAGTTTCATGTCTGCTAATATTGTAATGCAGCCAATCAAAATATTCAAAATCTGTTTCCCACAATGTTATTATCATGCTGGCAAGCAGTATGGAATGTTAATCATGTTAAAAAGGGTTAATTTACACCTAGGAAAGACGTTGACCCTATGAAGACGCTATGGCCACTTGCTTGGCAACGCCTGCATACGGGAGATATTAAATAGTCCGCTCGACGGCCTAATGTAGGCTTTTTGTAGATAGGTAGGCTATTGGATATCATGTGAATGGTAATGCAAACGATTTTTTCAGTTTTATCATCCAGTGCAGGCTGTAATTATTTTAGCTACAGTAGCGCTAGCTGCTAGGCTACGCTTGTTATCAGGTTGTTGGGAAAGTGTAGAGGAAGAAATATACCTTTCTTGGTAAAAAACTGGGGGACGATCTGTCGACTGCTTTGAGCTGTTTCCTCTCTCTCTTTCCTCTTTCCTCCCCTGACAACCTGACTTCTTCATTTCACCGACCGGGATACACACAAACTGACTTTAGACTGCTAGTTTAAGACACTAGCAATCTGCCCTTGCTTCACAACGATCTGCATGGCTGCTACTTTGCTCTGCAGTATCGTAAGACTTGGGCTGTAGCAAATAATGACAAATGAGAGGGGTGATAATAGGGTGAAGACTTTCTAAAGATTTTGTGAAAATGGATTTTTTTTTTTTTTTTTGCATATCGTTTTAATAATACCACCAGTGTCCTCTGGGGCGCCCCCTTCAGTGCTGCGCCCCTGTAATCATCCTAATTACCCCCCCCCCCCCCTAAGGACGTCCCTGGTTGTGAGTGCTACATGGTTTGCTAGGTACTCATGGCTTACCTGTTTCATTACTAGCAATCGACTGTATCGCTGGCCCTGTTTGCTCTTGAATAATGGCAAATCTTCAACGTGGGCTGTTCATGGTTTCACTGATGTGAAAAAATCAAGATCACGTTGGTGCTGCTATCCGACTTCCCTTGCTAGGCACCATGCCTATAGATCAGGTTGTTTGAAATAATGTTCTTGTTTTTTTACTAGTTTGTTACTCTGACCGTTCTGTTTGGTACTTTGAAAGTTGAGGAAAGGATGAATGATTAAGAGCATGATGCATTTTAAATGGCATCACTTTTGATCTTGAGTCTTTTCTTAAAACAATTTTAACTGAAAATAAACATAGCTAAATCATAACCAATAACTTCCGTCATTGAGGTCAAAAATAGGCCCAATGATAGGCCCAGATTTACTTTTACAAATCAAGAGTAGGCCTGATTTGACTAATGGGCTTTGCATCCTTTCCTTCTGCCCTTACAGTCCATTTCAAAGACATCCTGCCCACCAGCTTTCAAATAACAGTGATGCAACTGGTGGCTTTGTATCAATTTTATTCACATAACTATCCCTCCATACTATTAACACCAGGCTATTGGCCTGCTGCAGTCCTTCCTCCCTCACTTTAAAAACCACCAGCCACCACTGATATATATACATATATATACTGACCTAGCCCATTATATATATATATATATATATAACATCTAACAATAAAGTCCTCAGTCTCTGTCAAAATCTGTGTAGTGCAATAAAGAGAAAGCGTGAGGCTTGCGTAAGCTCCCGTTGCTCTGACCTCTCCCTCCCACCCTCGAACAGATCCTGCAGGAGTACAGAGTCCACGGTAGCAAGATGGCAGCGATGATGAAGGAGATGGACTTTTACGTCACCCCTGTCCTGAACGTGGACGGATACATCTACTCCTGGCTCAACGGGGTCAGTACGGCCAAGACACCAGAGTCTCAAGGTTAACAGTAGGGCTGTCCCAAACTATTCTTTTTGAAATGAATAATCTAGCGGGTTTTAATCGACTAATCTAATGTTTAATTTAGATAGTCTTGATGAAAGAAAAGTTCTCTAATTTGTGTCATATTCTATTAAGTGACACCTGGGTATAAATCACTAAAACACATTTCGTTTCAATGCTTGATAATGGAATATTCCACGGTGGGAAAGGGGAGAAAGTTAAAAGAACGATAGTTACGTTATTATAACTCTTCTAGACTTTGCCTTAGGGGCTCGTCCCGTTCACGCCCGAGAGAGAGCGAGCGCTATGCCATCCAGGCTGTTTTATTTACAAATGCTCATTCATTGCTGTCGTTCTTGTAGGAATTTTGCACAATCTGCAAATAACCACATCACTAGAGAGGTTTAGTGTGAAAAATGCCAGACTTTTGAATGCCGTGGCCGTGATTCTTGTGTTTATTTTGTTTCGCCGCCATCGTTTGACTTCTTCTTCTATATTTTTAAACGATGGCGTCTATAGAGGGATTAACAGTCTACGTCACTCTACGTCACTCCCCGCTCTACACGCATGTCTTTTGCAGAAAGAGACGCAATCATGGCTTGTTGTGTGGTTGGTTGAAATAACGTTTGAATAAGACTGATTATCCCATTTCTTCTACTTCTTGCTTGCCAACATAATAAAACAATTAAAATACTTTAATAATTATGCTTTTTCTTATTCGTATTACATGCTTATTAAATGCAGGCTATACTCTGTTTGAGTTCATCTCCCTCAAAAAGTAGTCCCCTTTAATTATGATCGATCAAACATGTTTTTGACACCTCAAAGGGCATTATCCCGCTTATACCATGGTCATTTGCCAAAGAAAATAAATAGAGATCATTCATTTATATTTTCAAGCGTACAATCCAAATATAACGTTTTTCACATAAGACGGACATGAGCTTTGACTTGGCAACGGGAGGTATTCTAGTCCGCTGAGCTATGAGCGAGAGAGCTAACGTTATGGATTGTTATAATTTGAAATTCGTCCCAGCCTTTATACCACAGATACTCTTGGGTCCATAGCATATAACCGCGTTGTCTGATTACAGTTTTAATTAATTTTCACAATTTATCAGCTCTCGTTTTGAAGAATAATCACTGCAGATTCATTTCAATGGGAATCACGACGGCCTATACTTTCAACATAAAGGGTACATATTTATAATTCGAAATTCGTTCCAGCCTTTATACCACAGACACTAGGTTCCATAGCATATAACTGCGTTGTCTGATTACAGTTTAATGTAACAGTAAGCTGACAACATCACCAATTAACACCGCAACTGCAAATTAACCACACAGAGATAATATTGGCAACAGGTCAAACTGATTTTATTTTTGCCACCATTCTGCGCCCGCATCCGCCATGTTGATGAACAAATAATCCCCATATAGCTATTGATGACTAGCTTTCTGGTGCAATACCACCACTACTGGACTGGAGTGTGGGAAAGGAGTTAGTATAGTTGCTTGGAAAAAGATCCATGCCTTTCTAACGTACTTTGTGGTTTTCCCACTGCAGACCCGTCTGTGGAGGAAGAACCGTTCTCCTGGAACCGGCAGCTGCAGCTGCTACGGCACTGACCTCAACCGCAACTTCAACGTCACCTGGGGCAGTAAGTGAAAAACCTTGAGGTGGTTTCCGAATTCAGTTTATTTCCTGAAAACTAACTACTAGGTTACGCAATTTGAGTAGCCAGCAACCGTATTTGATGACGAACACTTCACCTCGACCAAGGTGTATCCATGAGAGAGAGAGAGAGAGAGAGAGAGAGAGAGAGAGAGAGAGAGAGAGAGAGAGAGAGAGAGAGAGAGAGAGAGAGAGAGAGAGAGAGAGAGAGAGAGAGAGAGAGAGAGATGCCTTTCCTGTGTTTTAGTGTCATCACAAGTGGGCGTGTCCACCTAGGTGTGCATTGTTTGCTACAGTCCACTTGGTAGGCTGGTAGACTGATCTATCCAGCGTACATCTAGGTGGACACATCCACCTGTGAGGTCACTAAAATACAGGAAAAGGCAGGTTTTCAAACAGGCTTGTAACGGCTGAACACCATCTGGGGAAAGCACCAAGATCAGACGTGTCGTTCGTCCTGTGTCCAGCGATCGGCGTGTCGACCGACTGTTGCTCAGAGACGTACGGCGGCACGGCGGCCCTGTCGTCGCCCGAGGCGGCAAGCGTGACGCGCTACCTGGAGCAGAGGAAGGCCGACGTGCTCCTCTTCCTCACCATCCACTCGTACGGCCAGCTCATCCTGGTGCCTTACGGCAACCCCAACCTCACTGCGCCAAACTACGGCCAACTGGTAACTATGACTACAACCGACTGTAACTATGACTACGACCGACTGGTAACTATGGCAACCCCAACCTCACCGCGCCAAACTACGATGAACTTGTAACTATGACTACGACTGACTGGTAACTATGACTACGACCGACAGGTAACTATGACTTCAACGAGCTGGTAACTACGGCAACCCCAACCTCACCGCGCCCAACTAGGACCAGCTGGTAACTATGGCTACGACCGACTGGTAACTACGGCAACCCCAACCTCAGTGTCCAACTAGGAAGAGCTGGTAACTATGACAACGACCAACTGGTAACTACGGCAACCCCAACCTCAACACGCCCAACTAGGACCAACTGGTAACTATGACTATGATGGACTGTTTACTATGACGAACTGGTAACTACGACGAACTGGTAACTACTGAAAGATTGATCAAAATCAATCCGACATCGCAATGTAATAGAACGCGATTTTGCAAATCGCAAAGGCTGCTAACCCTCACCCTATATGTTGAATGCCTCCAGTGTTGTGTTGGTCATACAATATAATGATTTATTTCTTGTTTAGGGAATAAAACAGAACATAATGGAACTTTAAAAAAGAAAAATCACATTTTAAATCGCAATCACAAATATTGGTCGAAATAGTCGCAATTTGATTATTTCGCCCAAATCAGGGGTTCTCAAAGTTTTGACAACTGAGGGCCAATTTAGGAACCCAAAATTTGACTGAGGGCCGCCAAAAGGAAAAAAAACATTGGACCGTGGACCTCCGGGTGTGAGGTCAAGTGAGGTCTAAATCACGAAACTGAGGTTCAGCCTTTCAAAGTAATGTACAATCGGATTAAAACTAACAAAATGTAAAAGGATTTAATTGAAATCTAGAGAGAGTCGACTTTTCTCTTTATATTTATTTATATTTGTTTAAATTAATATTGATATAGTAGTTCGATCCGAGGTGCTAGTTCGATCCGAGGTGAGTGCCGAGGTGTCCCAGAGCGAGTCGCCTCACCCTGACTGCTCCCTGATGAGCTGGCTGTCGTCCTGAGGGGTCTGCTCCGCCGTCGGTGTGTGAATGTGTGTTTGAATGGGTGAATTTTAGGCAGCAATGTAAAGCGCTTAGAGTGACTCTGGTTAGAAAAGAGCTACATAAATGCAGTCCGTTTACCATTTACGAAATATAATTTGAAGGTTTTTCGTAGAAAAGTAATCTGTCATATATTAGTGACTGTAAGGCTATGAAAGTCTGAAGAACTCTTACTAGTTATAGAAAGAGCTGAATAATTTAAGGGCTCTCTCAGGTTATTTACAGCATAGGGATCAATCATTTACTGAACTGTTAATCAGTATGAGGAAGTATATACACATTAGGGTCAATATATACAGTACTTTGTTTGCTTTGAGTTTCGTCCAGTAGTGGTTCCTGGCCGAGCTCACCAGGGAGGCAAACATGAACGCTCATTCATGAACGCGCGCAGTGCACCCGCACATGCATGTCTTTTCTAAAGCGTAGGTGTAACGGGTTCACGGAGTCAGGACACAGTTCTTTGTTCTTCGATTCACTGTTCAATCCGTCCGTCTCCTGGTCTTACGACCCTCTCTGGCTCGCAGAGAGCGTCTTCCTCCTCTCTCTCTCAAGCCCTGACTGAAAGACAAGCAGGCACATAAATACACACTTCCTGATTGGGTCAGATTGCAGACACCTGTCCGCAATCAGACCCCATCACCCCAGCAGACCCGGTGCTCCATACTCCCCCTGCAGGCCAGACGCCGCCCCACCTCCACAGTAGGCCTACACAACTTTAAAAAAAAACATACTGGCGTGACGCATCGTTTGGAGGCGCCGTTAGAGAGGATAATAACTAAAATAAACTAGACACTTAAAAGTGTATCAGCAGAGTGCAAGGCTTCTAAACTTTTAATCAAACTTGCAGACAAAGTTCAACTTCATAAAGTAAAGTTCATTCAAGTGCTGCTTAAATGTAATGCATGGCAGCATGCAGGGTCAACGACACTATCTTCCAATCATATAAATATAATATTGTCGAAATTGTGTTAATTGGAAAGAGACAATTTCCCACGTTGAGTACACGAATGTGTGACTTGTTTATTTTGTTAGAAAACGATTAAACTAACATTTAATGGGACAACAATCCCTGAACAACCATGACAGAGTAAACGATATGCATTAGTGTTGGCTCGTTCGTTCGCCAACCGGTTCGAATGAACAAGTCTTTAGGACGAACGAACCAAACCGGTTCGTTTCTCTCGTTCGTCTCGTTCACCATTCGATTCACCGGAAACTCGACTGAACGAACGAACGAGTTTCCGGTAGCACTAACTCCACTGAGTCTTACTGACTCAGCTGAGAACTGTGCAATGGTGTGCATTCCATGATGCGATTTACCGCTTCCGGAAATCAGGCTGAACGAACAAATGATTCGCAAAACGACTCCTCCCAGTTCAGTCGAGTTTCCGGTACCACTGAGTCTGACTGACTCAGCTGAGAACCGTGCAATGGCGTGCATTCCATGATGCGATTCACCGCTACCGGAAACTAGGCTGATTCGAGAACGACTCCTCCAAGTTCAGTCGAGTTCCCGGTGAATCGATTCACCGGAAACTCGACTGAGCTGAGAGGAGTCGTTCGCGAATCGTTTGTTTGTTCAGCCTGGTTTCCGGTAGCGGTAAATCGCATCATGGAATGTACACCATTGCACGGTTCTCAGCTGAGTCAGTCAGACTCAGTGGAGTTAGTGCTACCGGAAACTCGACTGAACGAACGAACGACAAACGATTCGCGAACGACTCCTCTTGGCGAACTGAATCACGCGAACTGGGTCACGGATACGAATCATTAAATCCACCACTAATATGCATGCAACATATAGATTCTAGAACAACACTTAACAACATAGGTGAAGGTGAATTATGATACATGTATTCACTACGATATAATTAACGAAATCTTAGGCAGCAGGCAGTCGGACAGATTTTTTTGTGTGTTTTGAATAATTATTCCAAATCAGCCTTTTCTGTTTTTCCCAAACAAAGCCTAGAAAATTTGTGTTCTTGTAGATATTGAATTATATTCTCCTCCATGTGGATATCTTTGTCAGTCGTTATCTTTGTTAGCCGCGGCAACTGACTAGAAAGAACGCTCTTTTGCTCAGAACATAATTTAAAAAAATGCTGATTTGTGATTGGTTGCAAGGAGTAGATGAGGCTGGCCTCCCTTCCTATGTTTAACATGGTATAGATGATTTACCTCGCAACAGTGAAACTGCATTGTGATTGGTTATTTTCTATTCTCAAAGGCGGCAAAAGTGAGTTTTGACCTCTTTGCCTCCAGGTTGTGTCCAGGGCTAGTGGCTAGCCCTGGACACAACCTACTGAGAGTAACGTCGGTCAGCCTCCGGCCTTGCAAAGGCAATTCGCAGTTTATTTTTTACATTTTCAACATTTTCATGTAATTATTCAGTAATAATAGCATAGCACATAGATAATTTTGAAAAATAAATACCTTTTAATAATTATTATTTATTTTTTTTGGAAAATCACGAGGAGGTGTTGCCTCCGTTGCCTCCTCTAAGGAACCGTCACTGCAATCAAGGCTCAAATGCACAATACAGGAAGTGCTGAATCGTGTCCGCCAGGATTTAGAAGAGTTGCCTCTACCAACAACGAGAAGGCGCCAAAGGAGTGGTATTCTTTCTTTTCATCTCCGCAAATTAACATTTGCGGAGATCTTCAGTTGCCATTACCGACCAGGAGAGAGCGCTAAAGGACCATAGATTTCATCAGCACCACCAGCCGGATAAATACCATGTCCTTATTATTCAACCTACGTTACACAAAACGGTTAAAAATAAAGTAACCCCCTCCCTCCCTCTCTACCGTCCCTTCCCAACTCTCTCTACCCTCTCTCTCCGTCCCCTCCCTCTCTCTCTATCTCCCTCTTTGCTCCTCTCTCTGTCTCTCTCTCTCCCCCCCTCCCTCCCTCTCCCCCTCCCTCTCTCCCTCTCCCTCTCCCTCTCTCTCTCTCTCTAGATGAAGGTGGGTCTGGCGGCGGCGGCGGAGATGAAGAAGGTCCATGGGATGAGCTACAGGGTCGGGACCTCGCCCGACATACTGTGTAAGTGTGGGGGGGCGCACACGTACATACACACACACGTCTGTACGCACACACATACACACACAGTTTCCGACACACACACACACACATTTACACGCACACACAAACGTACACACACAGACGCACCGAGTATCCGACACACACACACAAACACACACACACACACACACACACACACACTAGGGGAGTGAAGTGCGATGAACTCACAACAGGTCCACAGCCACAGGCGATGAGCTCTCTCTGTGACACACTGCTAGGGCTCAACGATTCATCGAATTCAAACCGATATCGCGATGTAATAGAACGTGATTTGGTAATCGCAAAGGCTAATTAAAAAAAACTAAAATTGGGGGGGGGGGGGGGGGGGGTTTCTTTATATTATTTTGTAATTTGCTACTGTTACTGACTGGAGGTCAGTAAGATTCGTATTTATTTTTCTTTTACAATTCAATAGTTAAATAAAGATGTTATAAAATCAATTCATCTCAACACAATGTCCTGGCCTAAAGGGAAGAGCAGATTATATGTTGACTGCCTCCAGGGTTGTGTTGGTCATACTAAAGAATGATTTATTGCTTGTTTAGTGAATAATACAAAACATAAGTAACTTTAAAAGAAAATCGCACGCTCAATCGCAATATTGCTTGAAATAATTGCAATTTCATTATTTCCCCAAAACGTTCAGACGCTTCGATGAGACGTGAACCTGTTGCCGTTCTGCGTCGGGTTTTCGTGAGCGGACCAATCACAGCCCTTGCTGCTGCGTCGCCTCGATGCAAGGTTAAAGCCCCGTGCCCACTACATGCGTCCGTCGACTGATCCCCATTGACTTTCAATGGGGACGGACGCGCAATGCATTGTGGATCCGTCCGTTCCGTTGGAGCCGTCGTTTCAGTCATGGCTCAGTCAAAAAGTTGAAAAATGTTCAACTTTTTCGGCAGCGACGGATCCGTCATCCAATCAGATCACGTATGCAAATGTAAGCACTGTGACGCGACTCGGGCTCTGACGATACTGGAAAGCGGGAAAGCGGCTCATCTTGCATCGCAACAAGCAGGAAGTAGCGGGAAGAACCTGGCGAAGCGATTTGATTGGCTGACGGATGCCTCTGCAAAGACTACTCCCCCATCAGTCAGCAACGCCTTCCCACATCAGTCAACGGACGCATGTAGTGGGCATGTAGGGTAACAATTTTGGGAGACGCACGTCAGGCCCTTTGTGTGGACGCAAGGCGGGTCTGCAAGGACATAAGGGTTCCGTTAACCCCCTTGCATTGCGTCGACGTGGAACCATAAAGCCCCGTGCCCACTACATGCGTCCGTCGACTGATGTGGGAAGGCGTGGCTGACTGATGGGGGAGTAGTCTTTGCAGATGCATCCGTCAGCCAATCAAATCGCTTCGCCGGGTTCTTCCCGCTACTTCCTGCTTGTTGCGATGCAAGATGACCCGCTTTCCAGTATCGTCAGAGCCCGAGTCGCGTCACAGTGCTTAAATTTGCATACGTGATCTGATTGGATGACGGATCCGTCGCTGCCGAAAAAGTTGAACATTTTTCAACTTTTTGACTGAGCCATGACTGAGCCGACGGCTCCAACGGAACGGACGGATCCACAATGCATTGCGCGTCCGTCCCCATTGAAAGTCAATGGGGATCAGTCGACGGACGCATGTAGTGGGCACGGGGCATTAGGGCTTGTTCACACTACCTCCGTCCGTCGCCTGATCTCATTGACTTTGCATGGGGCGTCCGCGAAGTGCATTGTGGGTCCGTCCGTCCATTTGGTTCCGTGGCCTGCGTCAAAAAGTTGAGAAATGTTCAACTTTTCAGGCAGCGCCGGATCCGTCGGCCATCAGTCCGTGGTTATGCAAATACACTCCACGTGTCTACTGGATGCATTTTGCAAATAACAAGCAGGGAGAAGCAGGAAGAATCCGGCCGTTATGTAAGAATCCGTAAGAATCCGGCCGTTATATATACCCTAACCCTAACCCTATATCTAACCCTAACCCTAACCCTATAGGAATAATAGGATTGTTTGACACCTGTTGTTTGTGTCTTTTTTTGTATTTATATCCACACATTGGCTATGTAGCGGGGAGCGATTTGATTGACTGCAGGCTGCGTCTATAAAGACTAGTCCCTTATACGTCAGACACTCCCTCGGACGGACGCATGTAGTGTACACGAGGCGTCACGGACCCTCCTTGCGTCCACCGCAAGGGCCTGACGTGCGCCTCCCAAAAATCAAAGCGTCTGCGTGGTCATTGCGTTGCAGGAACTTGGGACCATAAAAGGCCTTTAGGGTCTCACCTGCAGAGGTCTCACTTCCTGAGACTCACCTGTGCTCCCAGCTGGTGCTACTTACCGCTAAAGAAGTAAACAATAAACATGGCACCATTAATCTAGGTATAAACATACCTCCCCTTTATCCTCCCTCCCTATCTCTACCCCTCCCCCCCTCTCTCTCTACCCCTCCTCCCTTCCTCTCTCTTTCTCCCTCTCTACCCCCCCTCCCTCACTCTCCCTCCCCCCCCTTCCTCTCCCTCCCTCTCTCTATCCCCCTGCCTCCCTCTTCCCCCCCTCCCTCCCTCTCTCTACCTCCCCCCTTCCTCCCTCTCCCCCCTCTCTCCCTACCCTCCTCGGTCTCCCCACTCCCTCCCACACTCTACACCCCCCTCCCCCCCTCATCTCTCTCCCTATCACCCTCCCCTCTCTATACCTCCCCCCTTCTCTCTCCCTCCCTTCCTCCCTCCCTCCATCTCTACCCCTCACCCCTCTCCCTCTCTCCCCCCTCCCTCTCTACAGACCCTAACTCCGGATCTTCCCGGGATTGGGCCCGTCTTGCCGGCATTCCCTACTCCTTCACCTTCGAACTCCGTGACAACGGGACTTTCGGCTTCGAACTCCCCGAGGACCAGATCCAGCCAGCCTGCGAGGAGGCCTACTCCGGTGCAATGCACATCATCAACCACGTCCACCGCGAGCAGTTCAACGCGGCAGTGTCAGTGGCTACAGCCTCCCTGTTGGGGGTGCTGTTGGCCACATGCGTCACTGTAGCAAACAATGCTTTTTGAAATTATCACGATTAGTATATATTTTTTTTCACAATTTGCTTTTGGTGGCTTGGTGAAATTATTTAGGAATCAAAGTATTTTTTTGTAAGATATTTCACAGTTAAAAAAAATTACATTTGGAGGCTTGATGAAATAATGAGGATATATTTTGAAATATTTTTTTAATTTCCACGATTTGTAATATTTTTAATGTACATCAGTTTTCACATTTAAATAGATTTCACAGAATTTCACAATGAACACAATTGACGCAACCATCCACTACGTCCACCAACACGAGTTCAACGTGGCGGCAGTCAGTGGCCACCACCTCCCTCTGGGGGGAGCTGTTGGCCACCTGCGTCAATGTCGCAAACAATGAACTCTGCGAAGGAGGGGAACGGGTTTGGGGTTTTGTGAGTGGATTTAAAATTAAAATGAGTCTTTGGCGGCTTGATGAAATGTATGGAAGCATATATGTAGCAAAATTCAAATGGCGATGCAATTTGCAATTCAATAAGTCATTACATTATGCAATTGAAATTCATTATGCAATTTTATAATGTAATTTGTAAATACGTTATTCAAAGTGTATTTTAATATGCAAAGTGGCAATGCAATCCTCAATTAAATTTGCTAAAGTTCTGACAATAAAAATAGAATAACATTTTGTCAAATTCTTTGAGTTCCTTTATTCAAATTGAAAAGCTATAGCATCCCCGTGATTGCAATCCACTTCGCCACGCTCCGTGTGTTGCGATATTCAAATTACATTTCAATCCGCAAAACACTTTGCAAAAGATTTGGCAAAACGTTTTGCAAAACGTTTTCCAAAACGTAATCCAAAACGTTATCCAAAAAGTCAATATGCAAAGTGGCAAACGTATAAACCAATCAGCGTCTGGGCGGGAACTACGTCACTTCCTATTGCCTCCAAGGGTATCTCCATGGTGGGTCTCCCAAGTCCCGACCCTATGTTTCGCACCCAGTGCTTGTAGCACCTGAAACACACTGGCGTCAAGACGTACCAGTGAGGATAAGTCGTCTATCCTATCTCCCAGAACACGCACTCTATCTACTGCATCTGTGTCTTCAACACGATTGTTCTCCACATCATCGGCCCAACTTCGGAGCGTATCAATAATCTCCTCCATTGGTGACCATGGACATGACACATACAAATGTTTTTTTATTTTATTTAATACATTTTATTGACAATTAGCAATACAACAACAGCCAGGGGGTACAGAAATGGCAGACGTACGAAATACAGACACAAAAAATACAAAATGCAGCATTAAATTAAATAAAAATATTATAAAGAGCACACGCACTAAGTGTTTTAATAGCTTTCCCATTTCTAGAACATAGAATATTCCCCATGTATTGCCTGGTTTCATTCTCAAACACAACAAAAAGCGGTTTCTGATTCGAGTATTTGCATTTATGAATATGCCATTTAGCTAATAAAATAATAAGGTTTATAATAAAATATTGGTTTGCTTGACTAGAGGTGTAATTGAAGAAACCAAGCAATACATGTTCAATAGGGCTGTGTTCAAAAAATCGATCCGCGATCCCATATCGATTCACGCTCAAAAAGCACGATATCGATCCAAAAATGTCTGGATCGATCTTTTCCAGGTGACTAAAGGCACTATTTTTTTTGACACGCAAGGCGCACTATAAAAAGCGAGTGCCGGCTAAACGAAACCGAAACTTAAGCTAGCGAGATGGCTGAAGCGGCACCACTAAAATCACCTTCTGGAATGAAGGCTGATGTTTGGCAAAACTTCGGATTCAGACGTTACGAGGACAAAGACGAACTAGACAGAACAAAAGCAGTGTGCAAACTGTGTCAGACAGAGGTAAAATATAGTGGCAATACCACGAATCTCCGCAACCACTTATCCAGGCACCACGGCGACCTAGCTAAATCTGCCGCGAACCAAACAGCACTGGAAAAGGCATTTGGGGTTAAGTTTCCCTCGAATTCTACGCGTGCCTTGAGCATAACCGAGGGTGTCGGAATATTTATTTGTAAAGTCCTCCGACCCTACAGCGTAGTGGAAAATGCTGGATTTAAACTACTGATCAAGAGGCTTGAACCACGCTATGTCCTGCCTGATTTTTTAAAATTGTACTATTCATAATAGTTTTTGCATGACTGTTCCTGGATTTACTGTAGACCTACCCTGCTATCTATCTAAAGTGATATATGTTCCTCTATATAGATATGAAGGCCTGAAGGAGACCTTGTGTGTAGCATCATCCTTGGATCCACGTTTCAAGACCCTACCATTCCTGTCTGATGAGGCACGTGATGCTGTCTTCTTGAAATTGACCTCTGAAGCTGCTCATCCAAACCCATCAACCGATGTAAATTTGCAGATTATATAGTTTGCCCATTTGAATATTTAGACTATTTTTTCTTAATTGAGCTGCAAAAGACTGAATTCAGGTTAATTTGTGTATTATTTTCTTTTGTAATATTATTCTGCATCAGAACACTACACCAGAGCAAGAGAACACCCATGGTTCAATGGATGTGGCTGCACCTGCACCTGCACCTGCACCAACTCAACCAAAGAGGCCCAAAGACTCTGCTCTGATGGCTTTACTGGGGTCGGCGTACACACCACCAACTCCACTACAGAAGAAAACAACAACTGAAAGGGCAGAGGAAGAGATCGCCACCTACAGGAAAGTGCCAGCTATTCCTCTTTCACAAAATCCACTGACATGGTGGCAGGTGCATGCAGAGGATTTCCCTCTTTTGGCAGGCCTTGCAAAGCAATATCTTTGCATACCTGGGACCAGTGTCCCATCTGAACGAGTTTTCTCAACAGCTGGAGACATTGTTAGTGCTCAAAGGAGCTGCCTCACTCCACAGCATGTTGACCAGCTCCTTTTTCTCCAGAAAAATTACACAATTCCTGAAGACTAGGACTCTTCTCAGTCAGGCATAATTTTTTCACTTTGTTCTTGTGGCTGAGCTGGTTGGTTAGTTCCTGTCTATTGTTTTACTCCTGCCATGGGTAGGCCTATGTTATTACCATCTAGCACACTTTTACATACATTCAGCCCAAGGCAGGCCTCTCTCTCTCTCTCTCTCTCTCTCTCTCTCTCTCTCTCTCTCTCTCTCTCTCTCTCTCTCTCTCTCTCTCTCTCTCTCTCTCTCTCTCTCTCTCTCTCTCTCTCTCTCTCAACCTGTATGGCATTTCACAAGTCTCTGGTTGTCAAAGACTGGGTACAGGGGTTCTTGTAGTTTTCTAATATAGAGGGCCACTTAATTTTAATTTATTTATATTTTATTTGGTCATTGTTGTTTAGTTCTGGTCATTGTTTTAATTCTGCCATGGATACGTTACTTAAATTTCAAATAATACTTGGATTTTTGTCTAAAATAAATACTTGATTCTTGACTCTTCTCTCTCTGTGTCCCTCTTACACGTACACAGATACAATCACAAACACATGGAGCTGTTTTGTCTATGGGACAGTATTTATTTGCATGTCTGTAAATAGATCGATATCGAATCGAATCTGATCGAATCGTGGACCGAATCGGATCGTGACCTTATGAATCGGATCGATCCAGGAAATTCGGATCGATTCCCAGCCCTACTAATGACTCACGAAGGGAGTTGGTGTTGGTTGAATAGATAAGCTATTTTAATGCCTTTCATCATAAACATTTACATTTGGTACAAAATAAAGCTTTTGAAAATAACAAACAAACAAAACAAAATCAAAAGAATAAGTCCTCTGTAGCTGGATTCCCCAGCTACAGTACTCCTTGGGAAAGGAGTTGTTCGTCGAGGAATGTCGAGTTCAAGGGGGGGATATCCGGATGTGTGTGTTTCTCTCTTACTACTACCCGGGTAGGTTAGTGTGTATCTATTTCTATGTCTTATCTGTTCTGAATGGATCTTCACAAGGGTCTTCTATGGTGGTGTTCACGGCTGGCCACGCCGTATCCACACCATCCACAGTTCTATTGGGCAAAGCTCGCCATCGTAGATGCAATCTTCCTTCGATCAAACAAAAAAACCAACCTGCACAAATAGTGCAGAATTGTAAGTTATCTGGTACTATTCTATATCAAACATGGGATTTGACACATCTATATTACAATGCATAACCAAAAACCAAGGTTATATTTATAAATAGAATGAAATGAATTGTCACCTATTAGAACAATTAGTATTTGAATTGAAAGAATGAAATACTAATCTTGAATTACAATATGTCACAGTATTTAATCAAACAATTAATTATTTATCTTTTTAAACCATGTTTCTAGCTTAACATTTGTAATTTAAATTATTTGTATACATATTTATGTTTTAACCATTAAATTGAATGAAATTATTCTTAAACTTATCCAACAAGTGCACTACAGTCAATGAAATGAATTCAATCACACTTAAAGGGACTCTCACCTTTGTTGCATTTGAGAATTACAGCACATTCAAATCATCCCGCCTTCCTCCAATGCCCCACCCCCTAAGCGTTATTTTAGTACAAAACTAAGCGTTATTTTTTAGTTTTTTTTTTAGTACAAAAGTTCTAGACCCCCATGGGTTGTGTTTAGACTCCCATGGGTTGTGTTTAGACTCCCAGAGTCATAATATCTACCAGGGGTCTAGTAAACAAGAAATTTAGCAGGTGGCTCACTGTCATTTTATGGGCTTCGTGTGATACCCTTTTGAGGCCCCATGTTGAAGGACAGTGGTCCCACTGAGTATAAGAAAGGTGTATGAGCATTACAAACAGAGTAGCGGGACAACGTAGAGTCTGAGGCCGAAATGGGTCCCCTAATCGGACTGAATGGTGCGGTTGTTTGCCAACGGTCTGGAGGTCTTCCTGGAGCTCCAGATTAGCGGGACAACGTCGCGTCTGAGTCCGAAATGGGTCCCGTAATCGGACTGAGTGTGGCGGTTGGTTGCCAACGGTCTGGAGGTCTTCCTGGAGCTCCAGAGTAGCGGGACAACGTCGCGTCTGAGTCCGAAATGGGTCCCATGATCGGACTGAGTGGTGCGGTTGGTTGCCAACGGTCTGGATGTCTTCCTGGAGCTCCAGAGTAGCGGGACAACGTCACGTCTGTGTCCGAAATGGGTCCCGTGATCGGACTGAGTGGTGCGGTTGGGTGCCAACGGTCTGGAGGTCTTCCTGGAGCTCCAGAGTAGCGGGACAACTTCGCGTCTGAGTCCGAAACGGGTCCCCTAATCGGACTGAGTGGTGCGGTTGGTTGCCAACGGTCTGGAGGTCCTGAGAATCATCCAGGGGAGCGGGACCACTTGGCTTCTGAGGCCGAATCGGGTCCCCTTGTCGGACTGAATGGTGCAGTTGGTGGCCAACAGTCTGGAGGTCTTCCTGAGGCTCCAGAGGAGGGTAACTCTGTGAGTCTGAGTCCGAGATGAGTCCCCTAATCGGACTGAATGGTGCAGTGTGTGGCCAACAGTCTGGAGGTCTTCCTGAGGCTCCAGAGGAGGGTAACTCTGTGAGTCCGAGATGAGTCCCCTAATCGGACTGAATGGTGCAGTTTGAGTACGCCGTGGACCACTTTGGTCTGCCATCGTCAGTCGCTACGGTCGCTACGGTCGGTACTCGCTACTGTCTGCCGTGGAATCAAAACAAACCCTCTAGTTGAGGACGCGCCTTGATGACGCGGCCCCGAATGCGCCACAAGAAGCAGACGGAAAACCTTATATGTCCATGCAGCAAACAGACATGTCTGTCGGCCAATAAGGTCATTCGGTCCGAAGAATTTTATTGGTTGAAGTTTTCACTAAATATTATGAGAGTGAAATAATTGTTTGTTTTTACTCCTGGTGGGTCTGTCTTGCATTTTAGAGTGTCATTACCTTATTAATACCAATTTAACCTTATCCAAAAAAAGTGTAAAAATGCAACAAAGGTGAGAGTCCCTTTAAAGTGGGTTAAGTATGCAAAACAATGTCCTTCGGTAACATCAAAATATACGCATTGCTCCTTTAAGGTTTCATCATCATGTCTGTGCTGCTCTACTAAGATGCGTCCTTAGCATAGTGATTGACCTTCGCTAGCATTAGCATACAATTAGCCTGGTATGAACGATTAGCAGCTAGCGCTTAACATGTAACATAACGATTAGCGATCGCATTAGCGATTCATTAAACACATTTTAAAATGACACCATGAACAGAAAAGTATAAATAAAAAGGTATCTGAACTCAAACAGCATTTATAGTATTTTGTTCTCTTTAGTACTAAGCAACAATACATTAGCATTGGCATGTGCAACACTCACCGGAGATTCAAGTGAACAATATAATTCACGGTAGTTTCCTGTATTTTCAATGATCAGATCCTAATAAAACAACACCTTATTAATACCATGGAAATATTTATGACTGAATTAATCAAGGTAGAAATATTAATTTAAGGCGTTTTATACCGGGAGATTCTCTGTTGTGCTTAATACCTCTCTAACGTCTTTCCAGTGTTACGGTCAGTGTTGCCAGATTTTGGTTGAGCTAAATCCACCCAATCACGTTCCAAAAGCCGCCCACTTCAGCAAAAAACCGCCCAATGACGTTTTTCACAGGAAAAAAAATAATTTTTGAATAAACATTAAACGCATGTTGTGGTTCTAGTGTTATATGCGCCAAGAGTTACTTCTAATGGCTGCAATATTTTAGGCTCTGTCCGGTTGAGGAGTAATAATAAACATCCCTGGGGATTTTACCATATCGACTCGTCCTTCTGATTACGCGGTATCGCTACGGTATTAAACAATTAAGCCCAAATGGCAAGTTCTATTTTATTATCACAGACCGTGCATGTCACAGAAAATGTGGAAAAATGCACTTCCTGTATCCCAGTGCCAGGCCCAAGAATTAACAGCAGTAACATCAACCACCTGCTATTTACATGTACAATGATTACTAAGGACATGGAGACCATAGATTAACACAAACATTTACTCTCCACACCAGTGGTGCTGAAAGACGCACAGCACTACAGCTGTACAGTATGACAGCTGTACAGTATGACAGTATGATCACAGATCAAGAACATACAACGCGTGAAAAGACATTTTTAAGCCAGTCAGTAAATGCATTACAACAGTGGATGGAATTAACAAAGTTGTCATGGCGTAAATAATAAACACATAAAAATCATCTTACCTTTACGCAGAATCAGCGTCATTAACTTGACTTGAAGAACTTGACTTGAAGAACTTGACTTGAAGAACTTGACTTGAAGAACTTTTAGAACTATGTACAGTCACTTGAAGCCAGGTCAGCTGGCTAATACATGGATGAATCAAATCTCCCCAACAACTGCCGGGGAGGTTTGAAGGTTGCGGATGTCCATCCATTTCTGCTCAGGCCAGAGCGCACATCCATGAGGCTGGAGAGGAGCCGTAATCCCATACGGTTTCTTGTGTCATCCTTCAGTAGTGTCACTTGGGAGAAGGCTCTCTCAACGTGAGCATTTGATATTGGCAGAGTGAGCAGTCTGATCACACCGAGGGCTAATTCTTTGAAACACTGGTTTCCTCCAGCATCTTCGAATCCTTCAACTTGCAGCCAAAATGCGTCAATGGGCTGATCACCTGCGAAGCCGGCTGAAGCGATGTTTCTCCACTGGCAGTCCAAGGTGTCATTTGCGCACGAGAAAAACTCAGTGGGTAGATCTTTAACTGCTGGCCTATTTGTCGCGGACACCACAGTGGTTGGGCAAAACAGCTCCAGCTTGCGCAGCATTTCCAGTGATGCAGGAAGGCGCATCTGATATTGCGCCAGCACTTCCTTTAAAAAGTCAAGGCACCGCGATGAAATCGTCTCCTTCACTTCTGGCGCTAATGTACTGGCCTCCAAGTGCTGCTGGAACGAGTAACCCAGATCTGTGTCCTGGTGTGAAAGGTAGAGGCTGGAGGATTTCAGGTCAAGCTCCCTGAGACGACTGTCAGTGTTCATGCGTAGTACGCTGGGCTTCACAATTCTCCTCAATGTAGACATATAGAGTCTGTCAAGATCTCTGAACACACGCAGTGAATCTCCCGTTTCCAGCTGAAAACATTTGTTAACATTCTTGATCTCCATCAAGACAGGCCGCAGAAAGTGCATGTACATGCTGTTTGATTTGTCGCTGTACATTTCGTTCAGAATCCTGGCCGCATAGCAGTGCTCTTTGCCGGAAGCCAAACTGAAGTGTAGCTTGAGGGCATCTTCCTGATCTAAAATCCTCTCAATGCAGTCTGCAATCACCAACCATCGGGTTGAGCTGGGTGATATTAATTTAAGCGGACAGCCACCATCATTAATAGCCTGGTACACGCTGTTGTATTCACTCTGGCGTTTTGCAGAATGTGCAAACCAATTGTGGGTTTCTCTGATCATGTATTCCAGGCTGCTTGGGAGCAGTTGCATTGCTTTGTTAGCAACGATGTCGAGTGAGTGGCAAACACAGCGAATAGATACAAAGCAGGCTGCTTCTCTTTAAGTAGTGAAAAAACAGAATGATTTTTTCCGACCATAACACTTGCGCCATCTGTAGCTATCCCCACCATATTCTTGATGTCCAGTCCGAATTCACCGAGAAAAGTCACTATCGCATCTGATATTCCACAAGCATCTGCGCTGAGAAGGTTGACAAGCCCCAGGTAGGTACTCACAAACTTGCCGTGTTTCTGTGAGCGATACTTCACACAAATGCAGAGGAGCTTGTTCACTGATACATCAGTGCTCTCATCCAGGTAAAGAGAATATGGAGACTCACCAATATCCTCTCTTAACTCCTCTCTGAAGTGCGGTGCCAGAACAGATGTTATAACGGCGGTACACTTTGTCCTGTGCATCTTGAATGCGCCCATCTCATCTTGCAGTATATCAGACAAATCATCCACGGCGTTTATGGAGGTGTGACAGGCGACGTAGGTTGCAACCCTAAGTTCACGTCGTTTTTGGTCATCTTTGATTGTTGCTCCTGCACCAGATCCCGTTGGGACAGCAAAGGATTTGACACTGGGCTGACAGCGGGCCTTGTGTTTTTTCGTGGCACCATGTTCTCTCAAGTCGTTGAGGTGGGCTCTTAATTCAACGTTACAATACCTGCAACGAGCTTTGCCGTCATCTGCTGGGGCAGGCGCGATCCACGATTTTAATTCAGGGTCGGTCTCCCATTCCTTTCTATAAAGTTTTTTATATTTCCCCCACTTCGGCATGATGCTTATTTCGCTAACAGAGTTGAGAGAGAGCGGGCTTTTGCCTCAGACTTCTGCGTCGGCGCACAACGGTTTGTTGATGTGACATCACGACGTGAAGTACATTGAAGTATAGGCCTACTGAGTTTTGTATTTGTACTGTTTTTAAACCATAAAATAACAGTTTGGTGTGCT
The DNA here is from genome assembly GCF_026213295.1 of Gadus chalcogrammus. Classification (NCBI taxonomy): domain Eukaryota; kingdom Metazoa; phylum Chordata; class Actinopteri; order Gadiformes; family Gadidae; genus Gadus; species Gadus chalcogrammus. The sequence goes on from NC_079418.1 coordinate 7,525,940, forward strand.
GTTTTCACATTATTAAAAAACCGCCAGATATTGTCAAAAGCAGCCCAAAATGTATATACCCGCCCAATGCATTTTTTCCCCGCGAGATGAAATCAAAAGTAGCCCAATTGGGCGGGAACCCGCCCAATCTGGCAACACTGGTTACGGTTCAAGGTGACCCCCTCGAAACGGGGTGCTCACGTGCAATTTCCTGTTACTGGAATCATGTTGAGCACGCCCTACTGGAGAACTCATGCAATTGCATATTTAAATAATCATGGGTTTAGTAGCCCTATATTCCATATGGGTTACAATTGCATTAACTATATAATATAAACTATTTGCGTATGGTTGAACGATCCTTAAAATCCTTACAGACACACCCAATCATTAGTTATATTCTACAAATGAACAGCAGGGGGCGCCACCACAACTATTATAGTTAGTATATTAGTATTAGGGGTCCTACGAAATCCATAGGCACCCAATTGCAATCGTCAGTATTATAAGGGGTCTTACCAAATCCGTAGGAAGCCTATTGTAATAGTTAAAAAAAAAAAAAGCCTTAAAGCGGTACACACGTAATTTTGCAAACATCCGTTTGACAGTGGATTTTGACACAGTATACTTTAGAAAGATGGCTGGTGATTGTTTTTGTTTAATTTGGGTAGACCAGTTATTAAGACATAACCAGTGGTTAATTTGAGCCAGGTCCTGCCGGAACAAGATCCGGCACCTCTTAATCTTGGCCTCCCTGTGTTCCCGTACCTATTTGGGCAGATCCGGTACCTCTCATAAAAACCATAAAAAATAAAAACATGTTTAAAATAAAATAATATCATGCATATATTAATTTCAAGAACAAATCCCAAGAATTTCATGTTGTTTATTAAGATTTAACGTCATTTGAAAGTGTTGGAGATCTGTTTACGCACTGAAAAGCTGCGGGCCAACAAACCACGCCCGACACTTTTTTTTTTTTGCCGCATCTGAGGAGCGAGCAGAGAGTAAAAAACGGTTACCATGCAAGACCACATGCGTGTGCGCCACACACAAGGTAATAGAAATGATGATAAATTAAAAATCACAGCGCAGGATTGTGAACGTTTACAATATCTCATGTCAATTTACAATCGGCAAAACGTGTCAGCCTGCGCGCCTCCTCTTAGCAACGGAATTTGTTTATAGGTGAGTCAATCAATGAAAAAAAAGGGCTTAACCCCAAAAAAATTGATACAAAAGGTTTTTCAATGGATTCTAGTAGTATGATCCCTGCCGAAATGGCGGCGGGGAGCTTGAAATGGCTATATCTCAAATTGAAAAAATGTTGCAAAGGAATTTTCAACTGATTGTGGTACCTCTGGATATGCTTACGAACATACTAAAAATCGAGGAAAATACACCTTCCGGAAAGGCTTCATTTTCAAGATGGCGTCCAAAATGGTGGTCGGCCAAGCATAAAATGACTATATATCTCAATAGAAAAAGATTATTCAAATGATTTTTCACTTGATTCTGGTACCTGCAAATATGCTTATGAACATACTAACAATCTAGGAAAATATACCTCCCAGAAAGGCTTCATTTTCATAATAGCGTAAAAAATGGCGGCCGGGAGCTTAGAATGGCTATATCTCAAATGGAAAATGTTACAAAAGAATGTTTCAACTGATTCTGGTTCCTCTATACATTAAGAACGTGCGACAAATCTAGGTAAATATAACTGCTAGAAAGGCATCATTTTCAAAATGACTGCCTGATGGAATAGGGGAGCATGGTTCTCATGCTTGGACTGCGGGCACACACACACACACACACACACACACACACACAGACACACACACACACACACACACACACACACACACACACACACACACACACACAGACAGACAGACAGACAGACAGACAGACAGACAGACAGACAGACAGACAGACAGACAGACAGACAGACAGACAGACAGACAGACAGACAGACAGACAGACAGACAGACAGACAGACAGACAGACAGACAGACAGACACACACACACACACACACACACACACACACACACAGTGGAAGGGGGAGTGTCTTCTTTATAAGACTTGCTCTGCTTCTCATTTTCTGTTCATTTGCCATTGGACTTACTTCAAGTAAAGACCTAACTTGAGCAGCAGCAGCATATTCGATTCATTCAAACAACAGCCTTTTTAAAGGCTTCCACCTTGCCTTGCTTTATCGCTAGGTTCAAGATGAGTGCATTCAACGACCAGATCTGTCCCATTTGCAAATTGGAAGATGGAAGTGATTTAGTTGAGATTCGTCAGAAGGGTGCTGATGGAATCAATGAAGCTAGTGTTAAAAGAGGTGACAGTATTGTTGTTACTGCTGGCATGAAAGTACATCCGGAGTGCCGCAGATTGTACACAAATAGTCGACAGATTTATTTACATTTACAGAAGAAACAGAGCAGTGATTCCAGTACCAATAAAAGGACTACTAGGCAGTCTGAAGATCCATTTAATAACCAAACTGATTGCCTTTTCTGCGGCACAAATGTCCATGAAGGAAGTGCCGACTACAGTTATGTGAAAACAGACAACTTTGCAAAGTCTATATTGCAAAGCTGTGATAAACGAAATGATGAGTGGTCATTAAAAGTCAAATGTAGAATTGAATACTATCGTAGTGATCTACATGCTGCAGACTGCGTGTATATCATAACGCTTGTAGCACACATTTCCGGTGTGACCGTGATGTTCCCACGCAATTTCAGCCTGATTGTCATCCAAAGCGGAGGAAGGCTGGAAGGCCAAAGAATGAGGACCAAGAACAAGCCTTCTCAAAAATGTGTGCTTACTTTGAATTTAATGATGATGGACAGCTGACTGTTTCTGCACTTAGGTGTAAAATGCAAGGGTATTTGTCAAATGCTGATTCCATCCCATATGGTAATCAATACCTAAAAACACTGCTGATGCAACGGTATGCGAATAGCATATTTATTGCAGAAGGAGATGGCTTAGATTGTATTGTTACAATAAGAGAGAAAACATCAGACATCCTCAGATCCTACTTCAACAACACAAAACAAAACAGGGATGAACGCTTACCTGAAACAGAAGAGTCTGAGAAGGGACGCTTACTTGAAACAGCCGCAAAACTGACATAATGACAAATGTCCCACCTATTAATGAGTACCCGACTACAGACACACTCAAACTCCAATGCCCTTGATTATATTCCAAAATCACTCCATATTGTGTTAAAAGCTTTGTTTGTCGGTAATGAGACAGAGCAGAAAATTAATTTTGCCAACAGAGGTAATCATAGATTCACCACAGTGTAGTCACCTCAAGTCCATTGTCCTGCTCCTAGGAGGATTTCACACATTTATGAATTTGCTAGGAGCGATTGGTACACTGATGGATGGCACAGGACTTACGGACATTCTAGGATAAGTCTATGGGGAGAATTCAGTAGCCCATATGATGACTGGCAAATCAGTTCAGAGAGCATTCCGTGGCCATCTTCTTGTAGACAAATGTCTTAACCGCATGCTGGTGTCAGAGATGATTGATGAAAGTCATGGATTCGCAACAATGGTTGAACAGTCTGAAGCTATGTATACCTCACTAGTTAACTGTGAAATGCCAACAGAAACAGTGTTTGTATCAGAGACCCTCATTAGAATAAATGAAGAGCTGGGGAAAAGGAAGATGGAACTGTGTGCTCGATCCAAGACAAGTCAGTTGTGGCTAAATTACCAAAACATGTTAGAAGTTGCTAGGTCACTGATAACTGCAGATCGCAGGTTCTTGGCTTTTGCACCTACTCGCTGTTTCTGACTGCATGCCGATTCTCGCTGCGGCTGGGCATTACAAGTACTTGAAATCGGTACACTTTTATGTCCAAGAGATGAGTCAGCTTCACATCAACCACCCAGATGTGTTCAGAAAATCAAAATGGGTTTTCATGTTATCCGTCGCAGCAGCCAGTTATGGACAGGCCTCAGCTCAGATCTTGTCAGCGAGACGACATTGATGAGGTCATTGAAGACTACCGGTGGTATGACGCATGGAAGTGGAATGACTGACAATCAGAGAGCCCTTTGGACCATGTCCACCAAAGTGCATAACATCAGAGTACAACACCGCAATGCAGGAGTTCACAAACCAGACATACACAACATCAGAACAGCACAAGGACTCAACAGAGGCAAGGATGAAAAGAGATGCTGCTTACCTGGAGAAGATCACTTCAAAACATGCTATATGGTCACCTTTCTCTCCAGACTCTTCTTTAAGGAATGTTGTTACAGTGTTGTTGCTGAGGACGGAGTGAACGTGCATGATTATGACTCTGTTGGACGCAATATCATGCACAAAATGATTGGACAGCCTGCATTCACATTCTCATTTAGTAGAAAGGATAAAGCCATAACCCTCGTCTATCAAGGTTGCTCCTGATCGAACAATTGATTCTGCACTTCTTTTTCAATGTTTCCTGATTGTCTCCCAAACTGGAGAGCTATCATTGGAGGAGGTTATGTGTTACGAACTCAGTCCTTTCCCTCCTGCCCTCCTTGAAGCTGGAAACATCTTCCGACATCTTCCCACAACTTGCACACGCAATCTGTGATCATGCAAGTGATGCAATCCTAGATACTGTACCAGAAACAGATCATTATGTTCTTGATGGAGGTTCACTCCTTCACCGAATACCATGGAAGCACGGACAAAGCTACGGTAAAATTGCGCAGTCATATGCAGACTTCACCATCCAACATTATGGCTCAGCTACCACCATTGTGTTCGATGGCTATGGGGATGGGCCATCCATTAAAGACAACACACATCACAGAGGAAACAATATTCATCCCATTGTCAACTTCACTGCTGAGACAGAGTTCTCAGGTAAGAAGGAGGAGTTCCTGTCAAGAGATCTGAATAAACAGAGGCTGATCCAAATGATAAGCGATGAACTGAAAGAAAGGGGTTGCACTGTGGTCAATTCAATTGGAGATGCTGATGTAGACATCGTAAGGGCCGCAGTGGAATCATCTCTTCTTCACACCACTACGCTGATTGGAGAAGATACAGATCTCCTTGTCTTACTACTTCACTATGCACAGAGAGATAGTAAGGGCATTTATTTCAGATCAGACAAGTCAAAAGCTGATGGCAGTTTTAAAGTGTATGCCGTAAACCATTTAAAATAAGTACTTGGACATGATGTGTGTTCTCAGTTGATGTTCATCCATGCTCTCACTGGCTGTGACACAACTTCTCGGATCTTCGGGGTTGGCAAAAAGACTGCTTTCCAGAAGCTTGTAAAAGGGGATCCTGTCCTTCGATCTTGTGCCAATGCATTCATTGTCCCAAACCAGACCACAGAGGCGATCGATGACCTTGGGTGCCAAGTAATGGCTGTCCTCTTTGGTGGAAAGTGCACAGATTCCCTTGCAGCAATGCGATATAAAATTTTCAGCAAGAAGGTTGTCTCAGCTTCATCAACTGTAACGCCTGAACGTCTGCCACCAACTGAATCTGCGACCAAATTTCACTGTCGTAGAGCATACTACCAGGTCATGGTCTGGATGGGAACAGAAGGTCTCTCTCTTGAAGGTCATTCATTGTAAATGTACCACTGCCTGCAAGACACTCCGCTGCTCTTGCAGAAAATATGGACTACCTTGTACTACTGTCTGTGGAATGTGACAATCCACATAACAAGTTTCTTCCACAGGAGCCCGAAGATGATGATGAATAAAGACCACAATAAGTGTGGCATTTATGTTGTTCAACACCAACACCACCTTTCTAGTTTGAATAGTAACCAATTTTAACCATTTAACCAATGTAAGCTTACAGGCAGTCATTTTGAAAATGATGCCTTTCTAGCAGTTATATTTACCTAGATTTGTCGCACGTTCTTAATGTATAGAGGTACCAGAATCAGTTGAAACATTCTTTTGTAACATTTTCCATTTGAGATATAGCCATTCTAAGCTCCAGGCCGCCATTTTGGACGCCAGTATGAAAATGAAGCCTTTCTGGGAGGTATATTTTCCTAGATTGTTAGTATGTTCATAAGCATATTTGCAGGTACCAGAATCAAGTGAAAAATCATTCAAATAATCTTTTTCTATTGAGATATATAGCCATTTTAAGCTTGGCCGACCACCATTTTGGACGTCCAGAAGTACCAGAATCAGTTGAAAATTCCTTTGCAACATTTTTTCAATTTGAGATATAGCCATTTCAAGCTCCCCGCCGCCATTTCGGCCGCCATCTTGGAAATGAGGGCTTTCTGGGAGGTATATTTTGGTATACTTTTAGTATGTTATTCAGCACACCAAATACTACTAGAATCCATTGAAAAACCTTTTGTGTAAATTATTTTGGGGTTAAGCCCATTTTTTTCATAGATTGACTCACCTATTCAGCATTTAAAACATTTAATTGAACATACACACACTAAAACAGATATTTCCGTTTTAAAATAAATATTTGGAAACGATAATTCATGTTTCCCGCAGTGTGCCTCTCGGGTATTGAGCGGGTCCGTCTGCGGGATCGGACTCTGCACAACCCAGTCGTAAAAAAGTCACGATCAACGCTTTCCAAGCATCGGTGGTGATGGCAACTTTCTCCGCTAAGGACAGGATCTCACAGAAGGAGGCTACTACTTCGCCTCACATTTTCTCCAGCCGTACAGTCATAGTTTGGCGACATGGCACTGTGTAATCCGCTTCGGGAAATGCGATAGATCGCGGAAGACTAACACGTCACATCTCTGGCAAAGGCAGCCGTATTTAAAATAGCATGCATATGCATCAGTTATATTCTCAATTTAATTTACAGAGCAATCCCTTCAAAGTATTTAGGTTTACTAATTAAGAGACTAGGATTAGTGTGTGTCTGACAGTGATGGGCAGTAACGCATTAGAAGTAAGGCGTTACTGTAATCCAATAACTTTTTTCAAATAACGAGTAAAGTAAGGGATTACAATTGCAAAAATAGTAATTCGATTACTTTTACTTTCCTGCAAGCAGCCTGCGTTACTGCGTTACGCCCCGTGCCCACTACCTCCGTCAGTTGTCCGTTGCCCATTGACTTTGAATGGGGACGGTCGCGCAATGCATTGTGGATCCGTCCGTTGACTTGGAGCGTTCGCCACCGTCAAAAAGTTGAAAAATGTTTAACTTTTTCGGCAGCGACGGTTCCGTCATCCAATCAGATCGCGTATGCAAATTTAAGCACTGTGACGCGACTCGGGCTCTGACGATACTGGAAAGCGGGAAAGCGGGTCATCTTGCCTCGCAACAAGCAGGAAGAAGCGGGAAGAACCCGGCGAAGCGATTTGATTGGCTGACGGATGCCTCTGCAAAGACTACTCCCCCATCTGTCAGCCACGCCTTCCCACGTCCGTTGACTGACGGTGCAGTGGGCACGAGGCGTTACGCCTCGTGCCCACTGCACCGTCAGTCAACGGACGTCAGAAGGCGTGGCTGACGGATGGGGGCGTAGTCTTTGCAGAGGCATCCGTCAGCCAATCAAATCGCTTCCCGCTACAACAGCAAAGCCGGCGGGTTCTTTCCGCTTCTTCCTGCTTGTTGTGTTGTCATTGCACGATGGATCCCGTTGTAGCAAGGATGGTGTTGGTTCAGGTTGCTGGTGCTTTGGTCCACCGACGTGGAAAGCAAGTGCATCGGCGTTGGTGGGTTCACCCCATTCTCCGGACACGCAACCAGAGAGGGGAGTATCACGCACTTGTGCAGGAGTTGCGTCTGGATGCACTCCTTTTCCATCAATATTTTCGGATGCCTCCGGACTACTTCGACGAGTTGCTTGGCAAGGTCGGTCCTCTCATTACCATGGCAGACACACGGTTTCGTTCTGCAATTGGCCCTGCCGAGCGACTCGCCATTTGCCTACGGTAATACTTTTGTTTTCCTTTTTTATAATGATCACACAACTAGCGTTTCCATACAGCTCATTGGTGTGCACATACTGCTAGGCTATAGAAAAGGTGCCCATTTCCATCCACGGTGTTGTTTGCATAAGATTTCCTAATTAGGGAAGACATCTACCCATCTATAGCCATAGTAGTGTGCAGAGTGTTCCTGTTAAATCTCAGGTTATGTGGTAGAGCTATCTGTAAACAATCTAGTCATATCAGTTGTGGATGTCACATGGGATTATTTATGTATCAATGAAGAGTGTTTCAGATAAATGTGTTCCATCATAAAGCCTTTCTATGAACATGGTATGCAAGCAACCATGTATGAATAATAAATATAACTAAGCTGTCATGACTCATGCCCTGTATATTTTAAAGTATATTCTTTCATGCTTTCTTTTTTAGGTATCTTGCCACTGGCGATTCCTTTCACACGATTGGCTTCAGCTATCGTGTGGGCACTTCGTCAGTGTGTAGGATAGTGCGGGAGGTAGCCAGTGCCATCTGGACTGCTTTGGTGGAGGAGGAGATGTCTGTTCCCAAGAGGGCGGACTGGAGCACCATGGCCGAGCAGTTTGAGTGGCGCTGGAACTTCCCCAACTGCATCGGAGCGATTGATGGGAAGCATGTTGTGATACAAGCTCCAGGTAACTCTGGCTCCTTGTATTACAATTACAAGGGCACCTTCTCCCTGGTCCTCCTCGCCGTAGTGGACGCCGACTACCTCTTCCGGGTTGTGGATGTTGGAGGCTACGGCAGGACGAGTGACAGCGGCTCCCTCCGTAACTCCGCGTTTGGGGAAGCTCTTCGCGATGGCACCCTTGACCTCCCTCCGGCCCGCGTCATCTCCGGCGCAGAGCAGCGGGGGCCACTTCCTCACGTGTTTGTGGGGGATGAGGCGTTCCCACTCATGACCAACCTGCTGCGGCCATTCCCTGGACAACATCACACTCAGGAGAAGCGAGTGTTCAACTACCGCCTCAGCCGGGCTCGGCTGGTAGTGGAATGTGCCTTCGGGATCTTGGCATCTAGGTGGCGCATGTACCGGCGCGTGATTGGCACCAGTCCTGAGGTAGCTGAGGTGTGTGTGAGGGCCACCTGTGTGCTGCACAACTTTCTCGAGAGGAAGAAGCTGCAGGGGAGAAGACGCGGGGTGGAACCGAACATCGAGCCATCGACTGATCCTGAAGCCCTGCGTGATGCACCCAGGATGGGCTCCAACAACGCCAGCAGACTGACCGTCCAGATGCGGGAGGCCTACTGTGCGTTCTTCAACGAGGAGGGTGCAGTGCCATGGCAGCCAAGAGCCTAGCAACACAAAGGCTCTTCAACCAAACAGCTCTTTTAAGAGCTACCCATATCTTAAGAAAAGAAGCATATTCCAACTACACCTGCACCTTCCTATACCTGCGTATACATTGTACATTTGCTCAAGGTTAAGTTTTAAAAGTAAATGTAATAATGATTTGGTTTTGTTTTTCACAGATGACCCGAGCCAGCTTTCAAGAATCCCTATTGTCTTTATGCAAGTGTACTGAATAATTATTAATGTGCTAATATTAATATAACATAATTCCACTTCCAAATTATAATGTATTATAAATGTATTATAAAAGGAACACATCACAATCAAAGTAAATTTTTTTTTAATTAAGAACACACAGAACAACAGAACAACAGAACGACAGAAACACCATAATTTAACACCATAACAAACATAACCTCACGCACTCAGTCACTCACTCACTCACTCACTCACTCACTCACTCACTCACTCACTCACTCACTCACTCACTCACTGTCATTCTCCCTAACCTCCCCCTGTAGCGCCGCCATATCTGCCCTCGAGACGATCTGGTACACCTCGTACCGCACTTGGGCTCTAGTCGCACTGGAGAGCCTTCTCATGGCTGGGAGGAGGGACATAAAGAATGCCTCGTCCTCAGAGGGGGGCTGCGGCTGTGGCTGTGGCTGTGGCTGTGGCTGTGGCTGTGGCTGTGGTTGCGGCTGTGAGGCCAGTGTAGCCAGCGGCTCCAGGAATGCCAGCATGCCCTGCTCAAAGGAGGACATCTCTGGCCTCCGCCGCTTTCTACCCCTGCCCTCTTCTGGGGGCTGCACGTGCCACTGGCTCCTACCCACAGGTCCACCCACAGGTCCACCGTCCGCTGCTGGGGGCGTGGCTGGGGCCGGGGCCGGGGCCGGGGCCGGGGCCGTGGCCGGGGGTGGGGCCGGGGCTGGGGTCGGGGCTGTGGCCGGGGCTGGGGCCGGGGCCGGGGCCGGGGCCGGGGCCGGGGCCGGGGCCGGGGCCGGGGCCGGGGCCGGGGCCGGGGCCGGGGCCGGGGCCGGGGCCGGGGCCGGGGCTGCTTCATCTGCTTCCTCTCCATGCTCCTCTCTCATCACCGACGCCGGGGATGGGTTGCGATGTGGGAGGTTGGAGGTGGTCCCTCTATTCTGTAGGAATGGCGCTAGGAAGCCCATCACCCCCATGTACCTCCACACAGGCTGCTTGTTGGCCCCTGCCCCACTCCTCTGGGCTTCCTTCTCCTTCACCCTCTCCCTCCGATATCGGTCCCTGAGGGACCTCCATCTCTTTACACATTCAGCCGCTGTAAATAAATATATGAAATAAAATTATTGATCACATTACAATCTACTTCATTCTTTTCATTATTATTTTCTGTAAAGACTTGAACATTTATGTCTATGTACTCTTTATAATCTATGTAGCAGTAGCAGTAGCTATGCTGTAGCTGCTATGTTACGTTTTTTTGGATTCTGCACTAGTGCATACACGGTCCAACTCGAATTAATAAATACAGGGATATTGTTTCCAAAACGCATATGTATACAGAAAGTGCATGTTTAAACATGTGTCAGCAATTGCCACTATACATTCTAGGTAGCAGTTAATTATATATTTTGGAGGATGCTCATGCTGGACCATGCATGCTGTATTGCTAGCAGTCACATTCAACACTGATTCATTTGAAAAGTAGTACATACATCGAAAATAATTAGAAAATAAATACATATTACCTGTTTCCCCCACCTCCAACGAGACATTTTGCCATGCCCGATCTTTCAATGTGGTGTCCCTGTAGGTATACATGGACTGATCATACAAGATCGGGCGAGAACCAACGGCAATTATTAGTTTGTCCTCCATTTTTTAAGTTAACTTCTCCGCCGCTCTCCCGCTTTCCAGTATCGAGCCCGAGTCGCGTCACAGTGCTTACATTTGCATACGCGATCTGATTGGATGACGGATCCGTCGCTGCCGTCGCCACCGTCAAAAAGTTGAACATTTTTCAACTTTTTGACGGTGGCGAACGCTCCAAGTCAACGGACGGATCCACAATGCATTGCGCGACCGTCCCCATTGAAAGTCAATGGGCAACGGACAACTGACGGAGGTAGTGGGCACGGGGCGTTACTAAACCGTGATTTATTTTTGCCATAGACAGTAAAATAATTTGGGATTTTGCAGTATTTGCTTTGTGAGGCTGTCTCGTGACAATGACGTAGCCTATAGCGGCGACGTCTAGAAGTAAACAACTGACACGTGTGTGCAAGACTCTTTCTTGTGTTAGGCGTACATGGCGCCTAACACAAGAATTTGCATACGCGCACAGGATTCGCTGGCTCTGCAAGACAAATAATATAACATATTTAATACTATCTATCTATCTCTCTATCTCTCTATCTATCTATCTATCTATCTATCTATCTATCTATCTAGTTTTAATGTGATGTATTTTGTGTATGCCCAGTCAGACTTGTTGTCTCCCTTGTTCTGTGTGCTCTTGTAGGCTATACTGTGGGAGCTGAATCACCGTCCTAAATGAATTCACGACGTGTAGTTTGGTATTAATAAAGACTTGACTAGGCTATTTATCTATCTAGGCTATTAGTCAACAGTTATTCGCCAAATGCGAGGTGCATTGTGGGGAATAGCCGACGAGACCGAAGGTTTATTTGTTGTTATCAGCTGACATTTTGCGATGAAAACAATATAGAGTTTGAGATGTCAATCATGGGATATTGCCCAATATCCCGAGATAGCGAACCAATCAAATTACGCCATCTTAGGAGGTTCACGTGTAGCATATAACTATATATAATATCTATGTATTTATCTATGAAACACATCCTTCCACACACACACAGTTCAAACACATAGGGCCCTATTTTAACGGTCTGAAACGCAAGTGGGAAGCGCAAATCGCAAGTAGCTTTGTGGGCGGTTTTACGGCGCTATCGCTATTTTACAGGCGGATAAATGACACTTGCGTCGCGGCGCAAGTGTCAAAAGGGTTGGTCTGAAGCAGCCTAGTTACCCGTAGGTGTGGTTTGGGCATAACATCCAACAAACCAATGAGAGTGCCAGCTCCCATCCCCTTTAAGAGCCATGAGCGCATTTGAATCGGACGAGTTGATATTTTGACAGCGCGTCTGCAGTCTCCGATGAGACAGATGCACATGAATTTCAAACTGCAAATGGCTCAGTTTATTGCCAAATAATATGGCCTAATTCACACATGGAATAAGGGGTTTTCTTCCACAACTTCAGAAATACTGAGTCTTCAAATAAATTTCGGCAAAGAAAACGTATATGATATAACATATGATATGCGGTAACTGTGGTTCTATTTAATGATATACGCAATACATTATAAACATTGTTTCTTATCAGTATTGTATGCTATCCTAATATGCATGTGTCCCCGCGGTAATAGACATTGCCATTGATTGTATTATGCGTTACGTGTTTAGTTTGCGTGTGTTTAAACAGAGCACACACGCGCGCCCGCATTCATTCATTCTTTTTAACACTCACTCGCGGTAAAACAATGTTTTTCACGATCAAATACTCATCAATCCTAAAAGTTATGGGCATGTAGGCCTACACGTTGTCTCTGTCAAGAAAATATGTGTTTGCTGTACGGTGTTTGCAGATGCATTGATTTACAAGTACAACTTATTACCGCTGCATCAGCTGTTCTTTCCCAAATAATTTACCAAGAATGTGCGGCTAGGTAGATGGGAGAAGCAAAGTGTATGCGCGAGGTGCAAAAGCAATCCGTATGCATCGCATGCGCATGTATGCATGCGTTCTTAAAATAGCATCTGAACAACGCGCCACTGACTTTAAACCAGGTATTTCCTGGTCAGTAGCGCAATGGTATTCAGAAACGGCAAAATACCGTTTGCGCCAGAACACGCCTCCTCCTTCCGCCGAACCGCCCCTTGGGGCGCATGATTAATCCCTAATTTACCGGCGAGTGGCGGTGGTGGGAAAAGAACGCTCTGCGCCAGTTGTAAACTAGCAACGACACATGCGCCAGTGACTAAGTCACTTGTGCCGGATGCAAGATAGGGCCCATACTCTTTTTTGACATTAGAACGCCCAGCTTTGTTGATTTGAATACTATGTGGAAGATTATTCTTTTGTGGTACTTTTTACTGAAAATTGTCCATGTTTCATTGAAACATGGAAAAATGTACTTCAGTTTTACCAATAGTCTTTCACAATATTATTATTACTACTACTACAACTATAGTTATTATTAAGGAAAGAAATACGATCTTCATGTGCAAAAGGTGCAAAGACGAGCTTTACAGGGAGTGCAATGCTAAACGTGACATCTAGGCTGTTTTCTGACTCTAGCACACAGTTGCAAATAAACAAAACCATGTTTAAAACCCTGAAAAACAAATATAGATGAATGTACGTGGCATGCAACAGCATTTTCTGCTTTGGTAAACGCATTACTCCTCTCTGCACTGCAACTGTTAAAAGATGTAAATGTTAATAGAGACTTTGGTTTCAATTATTTTAGGGCTGTATTTTATTTACATCTATTCGAATGAAGGTGTGTATACACACCAAAACGATTTTCTTTAAATGAGACTGTTGCATTTAATTTATTTTTTTGTTTGCAATGTGCATAGTTAAAAAGATTGAGACTAATAAAAACAAGTTTTAAAAAAGCGTATTCAGGTTGTGTATAGCTAGTGTGTTTTTGAAAAGTAACTAAGTAAAGTAATTAGTAAAGTAACTAATTACTTTTGAAAATAAGTAATCAGTAAAGTAACTGGATTACTTTCTTGGATAAGTAATCAGTAATCAGTAACTAATTACTTTTTCCAAGTAACTTGACCAACACTGGTGTCTGACAGTTGCCCTCCATCGTGATGTCAGTCGTCCATCGGCACAACCATAGTAGGCAGTGTATTTCTTTTGGTTCCATTACCTCTGACTCGGATAACCTCTAACCTCGCCGGATCCACCCCCCCCCCCCAAAGTAAAGAATAAAATGCATAATACTAAACATTATTTTTCATAATAAGCAGGATTCCTTAAAGGTATAAAGATTTTTGGGAAATTCCAACTGAAAGTAGCTTTAGTCTCTTTGTAATTCTATAAAGGGAGTGATATTCTGTTGCAGAAGAAGAGTGAGAAAGAGAGAGGGGAAAGGAGGGAGAGAGGTCAAGAAACAGGTAGTGTGGCCTCGTTTATGATCATGATGTTTGATATGTGTTTTGATTACATCCCCATTAAGAGAACAAAGCTCCACAGTGTTTGGTTGAGAAGTTGCGCCGTCTTTTTTGAAGTTAACGTTCATATCTGTGTGTTCCATCTTGACCCGTCCCCGCAGGAAACAGGATGTGAGAAGCTCTCTGCCGCTCTGAACTGCATCAAGATATTATCTGTTTTAAAAACACACAGCCACACACACACATAGAAACCCTGCAAACACAGACATACACAGACACAGACGGGTGCACATACACACAAAGGCGCACACACACACACAAACGCGAACACACAAAGGCGCAAAAACCTACACACATGCACACAAACGCGCACACAAACATACATGCAAACACACAGAACACAAAAAAACATACACACACATGCAAAGGTGCACACACACACACACACACACACACACACACACACACACACACACACACACACACACACACACACACACACACACACACACACACACAAACACACACACACACACACACACACACACACACACACACACACACACAGGACAGGACATGTCTATCATGTCCTGTCCTCATCGCCACACTAAAGAATTCTCGACTTCTTCTCCGTCCCCGTTACATTCACCGAGGCTCCCGCCGTAAATGGATGTACAGTTCCACTGCCATAAACACTATTCCATCGCTGTGGTCTGATCGCAGTTCACACACCGCTTCCCGCACTTCCTCATCGCATCATCATCACAACACACGTCATCAGAATGACTCCAGCGTGAACACTTTCAACCTCCGCCCAATCCCTACTTCCGCTCAATCAATTTCAAAACAAAAGTACCTAAAACTCGCCCGCTTCAACACAAGATCCCTCAACAATAAAAGCCTCATTCTCAACGAATTTATCACCGACAAACAACTTGACCTCCTCTATCTAAATGACACTTGGCAAAAACCCCTGGACTACTTTGAACTCGACCAAACTACTGTCCCTGTTGGATATTCTCACCTGGACAACCCACGCTCTGAGGGCAGAGGAGGGGGTATTGCTGCTGTTTACCATCAAGACCTCCAACCCCACCCACTCTCCATCCCTGCTGCCCCATCATTTGAACACCTGGCTTCCGAACTACCAAGGCCCAAACCTCTCATCATTTCAATCATCTACCGCCCCCCCAAACCCATCATTCATACCAGATCTCTCTGATTTCATCACTGCACTATCTTCAATCTCGGCATCTGTTTTACTCCTCTGCGATTTCAACCTCCACATTTGACTCCCCGGAATGTAAAAACGGTATGGAATTCCTGGACCAACTCAACTGCTTTAGCTTCACCCAACACATCAACTTTCCCACCCACAACCATGGGCACATCCTAGACCGGGTTTGCTCCACTGGCCCCCACATCCACAATGTCTCCAGCACCGACCTCTCCATCTCTGACCACCTGGCCATCACACTTGTTATTGCATTCCTGCCCCCGAACCCAAACAGGACCGCAAAATCACTTTCCGCTATCTTAAATCCATCTGTCCAGTTTCTCTCTCCACCTGCATATCAAACACTCTCTCCGGCCTCACCCTTCCTTCAAATCCAGCCCCCATAGACCTCGTCAACATCTACAACAACACACTGTCTACCTCCCTCAACAAACTGGCCCCCCTGAAAACTAAAACTGTCACGTTCACTCACCCGGCCCCCTGGTTCACCCCACAAACTCAAAAAACAACTTGGCAACTAGAACGACTACACAAGAAAACCAGTCTCACAGTTTACTCCCTCGCCTACAAAGAGCACATGCACCTCTACAAATCAGCACTTAACAAAGCCAATTCTGTCTTCTACTCTGGCATCATTCATTCTGGATCCTCCAACCCACGCACTCTTTTCTCCACCATAAATAAACTCCTCAAACCCCAGGATAACATCTCATCCTCATTCACCCCGGAAAAATGCAATAACTTCCTATCATTTTTCCACTCCAAGATAGAAGTCATCCAGAACCAGTTTTCCACCTCCTCTGCCACAAGCCTTGACTCAGAACCTCCACTTCCTTCAACCCCTGACCACCGGCTATCCATCTTCTCACCCATAAACACAGCAGACCTCTCCGAAATACTCTCCAGCATGAAATCGTCCACCTCCCCCCTGGACCCCATGCCTTCTGAACTCGTCAAAGCCTGCTTCACCTCTCTCGCCCCACTCATCACAGACACCATCAACTCCTCCCTAAACTCTGGCACCATTCCCCCACCTCTTAAGCTTGCTGCCATCACCCCCCTCCTTAAAGAACCTGGCCTTGACTCCGACGACCCCAAAAACTTCAGACCCATCTCCAACTTCCCATTCCTCTCAAAACTTCTGGAAAGAGCCGTCGCAACACAACTCAAGCAATACCTCCTCTCCAATAACCTGTACGAAACATTCCAATCCGGCTTCCGAACCCACCACAGTACTGAAACAGCCCTACTTAAAGTCACCAATGACCTCCTACTCTCCTCTGACTCCGGCTCCCTCACCATTCTCCTCCTCCTCGACCTCAGTGCTGTCTTCGACACCGTCAATCAATCCATCCTCCTCAGTCGCCTGCAATCCATTGGCATCACTGACTCTGCCCTCTCCTGGTTCACCTCCTACCTGTCTGAAAGATTCCAATACATCTCAATCAACAACCACAAATCCCCAGAGATGGGACAAAGTCACTGTTTGGCAAGTCCCAAGTAAGTCCCAAGTCTTAGCAGTCAAGTCCGAGTCGAGTACCAAGTGAAGACAGGGAAAGGCAAGTCGAGTCCAAGTCGAAGTCACACCAAAGCCAAGTCGAGTCCAAGTCCCAAACTTTTCAAGTCTTGAACAAGTCACCATGTATTTTTCTTTGAGTATGACTATTGATCATATTTTCAACATATCACTCTAATGTACAGTATCACAGGGCTCTTAAGTTTTCTGAGTGAAATTTTGTCGGCGGCGGCGGCGGGGGGGGGGGGTATGTTAACATGTGACTGCATACAAATGTGTCCACAGACATGGTGACTAATGTATGATACTAAGCATTATTGGCCCTTAACACAATAATATTCAGAAACAACACTGCCTCAAAAGGCTATTGGCTTAAGCAACACCCGTAGAGACATATACTTTTCCCTGAACTTTTAAATGTTTAAAACAAAACTAAACTTTAAAAACATAATTATATATTTATGTGGCATTCAGTCCAATTCCTAAAATATATCTGTGGCATTCAGTAGGCCAATGCTGTGGTAAAGTGTGTAAAGAATGACCAAGTGTTTCTTTCTGTTCAATAGACAGAATTGTATCAATCCCTTGTAGGAGAAACATGTTAATGTTTGTCCCTATAAAACAATAATGGTCAAAAAATAAATACAAAACATGACGGTAACTAAGGTGGGCGCTATCCTGGTCATTTCTCTGCGTGAGAAATACGACGTCATGGGTTGAATTGTGTGTATCTCACGCCGAATGCGTGAGACTTGAGGGCCCATTTCTTATCAATACAGTTATAATATGTTCATTGTTTCTGTCTTCCTTCTCATAACATCTAGCCCATAACATTGTGTTGGTAGTGGTACATGTACTTTTTTAAATAACCATAACTTAACGTGGTTATAATCTTGTACCTATTTTAGAACATTATTCTATTATTATAGAACCTAACATATGTATTCATAAGTATGCAGTTTCATAACTACATCTCCGACGTTTATAACAAACCCGTTTGAAAATCGGTTGAAAATTTAGCAAGTTATGGTTATTTAAAAAGTATATGTACCACTACCAACACAATGTTATGGGTGAGCAGCTGACTGTGGCAAGATGGCCGCCAGTGCGGACATTCGACTTACCGTAATTGGCCAGGAGCGTGGACGAGACATCTAGTGTTCTATATATCTATGGTAAAAACCGCCCAATCTGGCAACACTGCTGAACGTCCTCACCCCCACCGCCAACATAAATCAATGAGACCAACTGAAACGAAGCCGATATGAAACTTAAACTGGGATTCTGAAGAAAGCATAAATTATATCGATATTATTGAAGATACAAGTGTGTAGATTTGTCACATTTTTTGAACGAAGGTAAACGGAAAAATTATTAAGTTAAGATGTCTTAAGTGTCAGAGGCTGGCCAAACGGCTTCAATTTGACCAACTTAAAACGCAGCCAATATGAAACTAAAACGGAATAAAGTATAAATGATATCGAAATTTCGTTTTGATATTATTGAAGATACAAGTGTAGAGTTGTCTTCGCTCGCTGTTTGGTTTTTTCATCTTCACGGAAGTCAATGCGTGTCTAGCCCTCCAGGTGGGAAATGTGTTAGATATCTAAAACAATAAATGTTTTTGACTCAAGACATGTCGAGTCATTACAAGTCAAAGAGGCAAAGTCTGAGTCAAGTCTCAAGTCAATAGCAGTCAAGTCTAAGTTGAGTTGCACGTTATGCGTGATTTTGTCAAGTCGAGGCTGAAGTCATCAAAATCATGACTCGAGTCTGACTTGAGTCCAAGTCATGTGACTCGAGTCCACATCTCTGCAAATCCCACACCATCCCTGTCTCACACGGAGCCCCTAAGGCTCAGTGCTTGGCCCCATCCTCTTCATCCTCTACATGCTCCCACTAGGTCACATCATCCGCCGCCATGGTCTTCAATTTCACTGTTACGCCGACGATACCCAAATATACATCACCACCCCAGCCATTACTCCTGCCATCCTCTCCACTCTCACCAACTGTCTCACTGACATCAAAACCTGGATGGACCACAACTTCCTCAAACTCAACTGCAATAAAACTGAAATTATAATCTTCGGCCCAAAAACCATCATCCCCACCTCCCAGAACTTCTCACTTTGCATCAATGGTCACTCTGTCACTCCCTCCCCCCTGGTCAGAGACCTCTGCATCAGTGGTGTAGTGGTCCCTGGAGAAGTGGGTATACTCTAAATGTTTGCCCTTTTTTAACGCAGCCCAGAAAAGCAGAAAAGCGCTGTTTTAGAAACAGTGACATGTGAGACTACTCTATTTAGTTTACCCAAAAGTCCTTCAGTAGTATTTGCTCATTGTCACATAATTTCTGCTGCTTGATCTCAGGGAGGAAGGATTATGAAATTAATATACCAACATTGGCCCCAGACTAGTGACAGACAGCTATGCATTTTGAGTGAACTATTCCTTATTCCTGGAATGACACCTATTCTCTCACTTGGCAAGTCAGTAATTTATTTTGTAAACTGTGTCTTTGAACAGCTGATTTGCAGCATGGGCCAGAGTGGGCCACTATTATAAAGTTAACATGAGTTGATCAGGAGCAGTTTGTAGGTATTACTGGTCACACAGGCAGCCTGCATGAATGTAAAATATCGATGAGGCAAACATGGTGTTTCAGTAATTTTTTTAACATTTATTTAAATAAAATACATCCTTGTTCATATTTCACCTTAGATTAAAAAAACGCACATCATTCTCTGCCACATCAATCATCTCGTTAGATATATATAATATCAATATATATTTAAATATCAAATGATGATTGAACATCATCATTCAATTATTCAACAATCGAATCAGTAAAGGCAGCGAGCATTAGCCAATAAGAGGCAGAGTAGCGTGGGTCATGGCGCACAGAGCTTTTGGCCGTGATATTATATATACAATTATATTATATTATATACTATTATATATAGAGCTCCGGGAGACGCAAACGGCAACAATCACTTTCTCCTCCATGCTGCAGTTCAACCCGGACTGCACTGCACTGAGTTTGACGGTTGAACGCTGATTGGCTGTTACGTTACACGTCACTCAGTGGCCACGCTGTTGAACGCTGATTGGCTGTCATCACGCGAAATTCGCATCAAAGTTGAAATATTTCAACTCGAGCGAATTTGTCGCTGCACAAATCCTCGTGAACGCGCTCGCCTGTGCGAAAGTGCGGCGCGACAAATCAAAACTTTCTCTCGCGAAAAATTCGCCCGATACGCGTCTCTACGTTCACTTGTATGGGATCTTGTCGCCCCGTCGCATTTGGTGTGAACGCAAAAAAGTGGGCTATTTGGCTTGCAGATACTTCTGAATGGTGCGCATCTGGGGGGATTTAGAAGTGGGTATACGCAATGATGACTGAAAAATAAGTGGGTATACACCGTATACCTGCGTATACCCTGGACTACACCAGTGCTCTGCATCATCATGGACCCCACACTCTCCTTTAAGTCACACATAAACAGCGTCAGAAAAACATCCTTCTTCCACCTCCGCAACATTGCACGCCTTCGACCCACTCTTTTATCCTCAGCTGCCGAAACACTAACCCACGCCTTCATCCCTTGCAGACTCGACTATTGCAATAGCATTCTGTATGGCCTCCCCTCCACTATTCTTCAAAAATTGCAATATGTCCAAAACTCTGCTGCCCGACTGCTTACTAACTCCCCCTCCAGA
>NC_079418.1:7551840-7556840 GCF_026213295.1 Gadus chalcogrammus
TCTCTCTTCCTGTCTTTGTCTTACTTTCACTCAAGCCGTGTTTTCTGAAGTTGGTTGGCTACTCTTTCTCTCTCTTTCTCTCCCTCCCTCTCTCTCTGGCCCTTTCTTTCTCTTCCTCCCTCTCTCTCTGTCTCTTTGACTCTCTCTCTCTCTGTCTCCCTCTCTCTCTATGACAGATGATATCTCTCTCCCTCCATTTCTCTCTATCCCTGAGCCCCTCCCTCTCTCTCCCCCTCCCTCTCAAACGTATCTCCTGCTTGCTGGAATCTCTGTACCTTTGGCTGGCTCGGTGACCTTTGACCTTTGTGCTGTGGGAGGCCCCAACCGCCAAGATCATCCAAGAACCATTTCACAATAAAAGCCACGTTGGCTCAAACCAAGGTTGGTGTCTTTCACTGCTCAAACTTCACACGCTTTTATTTTGAAATCTGCACTTAAACCTTCCTAACATGAGTATGAGTTAAGAAAAAAGAACGCTACTGCTTCTTATTTCAAGACAAAAAAGTGTGTGCACTTAACAAACACACATATACAAATGTGTTCACACATACCACACACAGGGACACACAAAATCGGATCTGTGCGTGGAATGCGCTGGTACGTTTCCATGCTGACCTCGAGGCACTGCCATAGAACAAAGCAACTCCTTCACCACAATGTCATTGTCTAAGGAAGGATGTCTTCGATAACCTCTCTGTGTTTGTTTGTACCCTAACACACACACACACGCACACACACAGACACACACACATACTCACTCATTATCAACCCCCCCTCCACATCTCTCTCTCTCTCTCTCTCTCTCTCTCTCTCTCTTTGTTTACTGTTTCCTTCGGCCCTTGCTTGGCTCTCCAAACGGCCCCTTGAACGAGGGGGTGCCCTCTTCTCAGTTCCTTATCAAGGTTCCTTTAAGAGAGAGAGAGAGAGGGAGAGAGAGAGAGAGAGAGAGAGAGAGAGAGAGAGAGAGAGAGAGCTCTCCTAGTCCCTGAGAAGGCTTAGGGTGTCGTAAAATGGGAGAATGGGAGTGTGATTGCGGGCACACCAGGGATTAAAATTAACGACGTCCCGTCGTCCCGGGGACGTAATTAATTGTCATCGGGAGGATTTTTATTCTCTCTCGGGTCGACTTCGGGGCGAAGAGAATTTTGCGGGCACTGACTTCATTTTTCTGTTTAAGTTTTCAACACTTTCTGTGATGTTCGCGATCGGTGGAAAGGGCTTCGTTCAATTGGCTGGCGCGCTCGCGTTTGTGTTGTTCAGTGAGACAGTGGGGGTAAAATCCCCCGTTCGTCAGGCTTTCTTGGTTCACTGGAGAAGGCGGGGCTGCGCAAATTTAGATAAACGTCATTTATCTAAATTTTATTTATCTAAATTTCATATATATACATAGCATTTCACATTAATCGCAATTATTACATGGGTCTTCTCAATGGCATGGAACGCTCCGTTCACTTATTCCGAATAGATTAGGGTTTAACTTAGAGCAGCCGCAGTAGTTCGCAATTGGTCCACTGAGCTCCGTCTGTACTTTTAAGCACACCGAACTTCATCGCTGTCAAGGAAAGTGGATTCATTGCCTGATTCACGTCTTTGTTATCACTCCGTAAAAGTAGTCCGGTAAGCGTGTCCGGTTGCTAAGCGACGGGACATGGGTGTTTATTAATGACGTGTTTGCGTATCGTAGTGTCCGCGCGCGTCCGAAATAACTGTAAATGAGTAGGCTACTACTAGTACTTTTGCAGGCTGAACGTTAAAATACTTCTAACTTAGAGAGATGGCAGCTGCAGTAGTTCGCAATTGGACCTTCGAGGATTCCTGTTCACTAAATTCCCGTAAGACCACTCTCTACCACCAGTCTTGGCTGCGGACTCGCATCCAAATTCCTCTTGTTTGCGGCGGAGCTGGGGGTAAATATAAAGATCTGACGAGAAATTGACGTAGCTGCGATGTCCTCCTCCTTCTTAATTGAAGGAGCAGGCAGAGAAAAGCTCTCTCCTGCTGTGCTTTCATTAAAATCTAATTTAAAATCCCCGATAGTGATAAGAAATCCATTATGTCGCCGCCGGTCCAGAGATGTGTCAGGTGTGCGCGAGAGACATAACGGACACTTTTGTTACTGCCATGTATACAGTACATTCGGAACACATTTTAGGAACAGATCTATGCCGCATAGAAATCTTTGCGGATCAGGGGCCGTATTCACAAAGCATTTTATCTTACCGCTAGGAGTGCTCCTAACTCGCGCTAAAACATTTTACGTAGGAGTTTTTTCTTAAAAGTTATTCACAAAGCCACTGAGACCTACTCTTACTAAGGATAAATCACAAAGAGTGAACTAAGAGTGACGCGCCGTTGCTATGGATTACGTCAATTCTCGTGCACGAGTTTAGAAGCAGTCAGTTCGGTGATTGGTTGTTCAGACGAGCCCACTGAATCACCGAAAAACAAGGAAATAGCCTAGGCTAGAAATGAATTCCTATTAAGTAGTTATAGTGCAGTTAGCAGAATACACGCATGATGGCAATTTTGTGCAGACCACGATAATGACGTTGTGGCCTGCACGTTCAAGAGAGAGAGAAAGCAAACAATAAAAATACGTAAAATTTAAAAGAAAATAAATGTTATGAACTACACAAGTGTTGACTGATTTGTGCCAAGGTGTTTACCTAAAATGTGTTTTCAAAGTGATCCCTAAATGCCAGTCCACTCGGTTCCACACGGCCAAATTCATTGTCATGTTGATCGCCATCATCATCATCATCATCATCATCGTCTGGCTGTGGAATGTTCCTCCGCTCGCAGAGGTTGTGTAGAATGGCACATACAGTGATTACTGTGCTTGCCCTCTCTGGGGTGAGGCGTATTTCGCCGTGGAGGACATGAACCGACGTTTCATCTGCCCAATTCCTCTCTCCACAACATTTCGTGTATGTTTGTGTGCTCTAGCACATTGGTTTTCAAACTGTGGGGCGCGCCCCCCCTGGGGGGCGCCAGAGTTCTTCAGGGGGGGCGCGACGTGAGAAAAAAATAACCCGAAGAAAAACCTGAAAGTCGATGATTCAAATCATCAATCGTACTTCAACTGTAGAAGTAACCTAACTAAATCAATTTTCAACCGTTTATCTTCGTGCAAACCATTTAACAAATGTACACACTTGTATCTTCAATAATATCGAAACAGAATTTCGATATCATTTAAAATCTCTTCAGAACCACCGTTTTAGTTTCATACCGCTTCGTTTTCAGCTGTTTTCATTGAAGACGTCTGCCCATTCTGATACACCTACTTCTAGACATCGTAACTCATTAATTTTTCAACCGTTTACCATCGTTCAAACCATTGAACAAATCTACACACTTATATCTTCAATACTGTCCAAACGGAATTTTGATAGCATTTATACTTTTTTCAGAATCACAGTTTTAGTTTCAAACCGGAATCGTTTTCAGTTGCTTATAATAATTTAGGTCACCATAGCAACGCCGGTAAACAAACCCTGCCGAATAGTCAAATCTCTGGACTCAAAAAGCAGATCTGATTCGACTCTGAAAATTCAGAGTCGGGGACCCTGAATGAATCTGTGTAAACTGCAAGTTTACACAGATTAAGATGTTCAAATGTATTTAAAAAAGGTTAAGATAAAACATGCTTAGATAAAGTTGTTAAATTGTGTCAAGAAATGTGTTTAAAAACGCACAAAGATGTTGTAATGTTTCAGAAATATGTTTAAAATGTTTCAAAAATATGTTTCAAAAATATGTTTCAAATGTTTAAAAAATATGTTTCAAATATTTTAAAATTATGATCAGAGATGTTTAAAATGTGTAAAATAATTAAGATAGCTTTCAAAACACAGGTCTTTAGAAAAAAAAAATTGGGGGGGGGGGGGGCTCAGCTGAATTTTTTTCTCTGAGGGGGGGCTCACTCTCTCACACTTTGAAAACCCCTGCTCTAGCATATATGGAAGAAATCAGTAAACAATAATATGGATTCAACAAATAAAAGGCGTCAAAGAGCCAATACGATGTGTTTTACGCATAGGACTAAGCGTAATCTGCGTAATCACTTACATGTTATAGCCTACTTTAACTGCTCCCGGTTGTGGATTGAGGTAGGGTGTCTAGAGCCACGTCTTGCATGGATAGTCACTGTCTCCCAGCAAGTGACACCCAACTGGTACATCTCAAAAAGCTGCCTCAGACCGCTCCCCATTAAAATGCGCGAATCATGGGTAGCTGAAGATCCAGGCCACTTTGCAACAACATCCAGTAGGCTATGTTAAAATTTGCATCAAAAACAACCTGCGTGTTGATGGAATGCACTTTCTTCCTATTGACGAACACGTCCTCGTCTTTTGATGGCGCAATTATTTTTATGTGCGTCCCGTCAATAGCACCGACCACACCGGGCATACCTGCAATTGCCATGAAGTTGGCTTTGATCCTGTGTAATTGTTGAATGTCCAAAGGAAAGTTTATGGCACGGCTGACTGATGGTTGCGATATTTTTAAATCGTCGGCATTGCAAAGTTGCATTTCCCCTGTTGCTAAATAACGTAGTGTGGCCAAACATTTTATTTCGGGACTAATCGGATTATTCCTGTTAGTCGGGGATGTTATTGCATCGCGATTAACTCCACAACAAGTTTAATACCCTAACATTTCGTCTCGCAGGCATTTACGATTCTTTGTGAATAGGTCTTACTGAGTTAGGAGTCCTCTTGAGGACTTTTAAGCTCTCCTAGACTTAGGTGCTACTTTTAGGCCTAAAATACTTTGTGAATTGCTGTTAGTGAAAAAAGTTAGGAGTCCTAAATTTAAGAGTGACACGCCCATTATTTTTAGGAGTTACTCCTAAATTCGCCAGTTAGGACCTACTTTTAGCCCTAAAATCCTTTGTGAATACGGCCCCAGATATGCCATGTAAACACGGCTACTGTTGTGCTACATCAGGAAACGACTTCGCCATGGTATGCAGTGAATTGACGAAAGCATAATGA
>NC_079418.1:7560781-7598281 GCF_026213295.1 Gadus chalcogrammus
CCTACCACACCAGAATGGGTCAAGTTCTGCAGACAGGTACGAAGAAATAACCGCTACATCATGATCCAACTGCATCTACAACCCCATATCTGTCCTATTTCACTGGGATACTCCTAAAACGCTAAAAGTTCAAATTTCTTCATTAGGAATGACTCCTTCAGATGAACCTATCTCGTTTTCAAGGGGGTCCTTAAGAACATAAAGTACAATAACAACATATTAAGAACATATTTCTCTAAACCAAAAAAAAGAACACAAAAAAAACACATACACGCGCCGCACACACACTTGCATAATGAACAACATTAATTTTGCATAGGATTTCTATAGGGAAGAGAATACATATCTCTGGTATTCAACTGGGACTCTCCTCTGACACTGAGTGTAGCACTAAGACTGATTAACGGTATTAAAGTGTCGAACTTTCTGGTTAGTTAGAGACGGGTCTTCCACTGTCTGCGCTTATCTGTGGAGGATGCGCCAGGTATCTTTTTTGATAGGTAAAGATCGCCAGGTAAAGACCCGGTATCGACACACATTTTTCTGATCGTTTTTTATACGGAGGGAGGGAGAGAAAGAAAGGGGCGGGGTATGGAGAGAGAGGGGGAGGGAAGGTAGGAGAGAGAGGAAGAGAGGGAGGGGGAGAGGGAGAAGGACGGTGGGATGGAGGGGGAGAGATGGAAGGAGGGGGAGAGAGAGAGAGGGCGAGGGAGGGGTAGGGAAGGAGGGAGGGAAAGGAAGAGAGGGAGAGATGGAGGAGGGACGGAGAGGAGAAAACATGAAGGGAGGGGTAGGGAGAGTGAGGGGGGGCGCCGGCGGTAAAGAGGGAGGGAGGGGAAGAGGGAAAGAGGAGAGAGAGACAGAGGGGGGGAGAGAAAGGATTGTGATGGAGGGGGATATTTTCTAAACGGGTTCAGAGATGTCGAAGTCGACAACGGAGTCTTACCCTGTCTCTGGATGTGTGTCTCCCTCCCAGCTGTTCGGAGGCTTCTCCATGCTGCTGTGGATCGGAGCTCTGCTGTGTTTCCTGGCCTACGGCATCCAGGCCGCCTCTGAAGACGAACCCGCCAACGATAACGTAAGAGCGCTTTCCGAAACTCCTGCGAAAAGCTAACCCAGAGCTAGCACAACAAAGTTTTGGCATATCCGTTAAAAATTAGCAATGTAGAATATATAGAATGTAGGCCTGGGCGATATGGCTGAAAAACATATCACGATATAACTTGAACATATTGATCAATATCGACAAATATTGAATTTGAAGGACCTAAAAAGACTAGGAATTACCATGCTGGATTTAAACACTTAATATGACCTTCCACTGTTCTTCATTGATAAATACTCCAATGTCAATAGAACAATGAAAAACACTCAAATATTGTAAATATGGAACCGTGTTTGTGTAACAAACCCAGCTGATAGATGTGGTGGTCCAGTCTCTTATTGATATATATTTAACATGATTTTGTTTGATTTTGATCAAAAGTCTATCACAATATGATAATTGATTGTTTATTTTTTTATTGTCCAGGCCTTGTATAACGCCTTAAAGGGCCATTGAACCCTAAACCACATTTTTCAAGTTTTAAACATTTTATTACAACGCTCATAACAGTTCTTTCATTCATTCATTTTCATGTCATTTCTTTAAATCAGTGTTCGAAAATCCATCTGAAACAGTGGGCTAGCCACTCTCTCTTTCTCTCTTTTTCTCCCCCCTCAGTTGTACCTGGGCGTGGTGCTCTCCCCCTCTTTCTCTCTCTCTCCTCCTCCCTCACCCTAACCCATGGTCTCTCCTCCCTCAGTTGTACCTGGGCGTGGTGCTCTCAGCCGTGGTCATCATCACCGGCTGCTTCTCCTACTACCAGGAGGCCAAGAGCTCCAAGATCATGGACTCCTTCAAGAACCTGGTGCCTCAGGTACAGTCCCCCACCTCACTCCCACCTTCATCATCATCATCCTCTCACCCCTGAGAAAGTCCTGGGTTGAGAAATGAAACGATAGGGGATCAGTTTTTTTATTACAAAAAAAAAAAACAGACGCCAAAGTAAATGCTAAAGTAAAGACAAACTGGGCAAACAAGACAAGACGGTAACAATATAAACTATAAATCATAAAGTGGCTAGGTACCAGTATTAACAATTCTGAGATTTCATGGGGACAGTTCGGTAGTTTTAATGTTGGATGAAAATATTCGGGTCTGAGGAGGTTGACCAGTTTATAAAACATTTGTAAACGTTTGCAGCGTAGTGGACAAACCAGTATGTTACTTCTAATTTAAGGTATATGACCTACATTCTTTTAGAGACTTATCACAAATTGAAAATTAATCAATTCAAGTATTCTCTCCATATTTGTTTGTTAAGGTATTGTCATTATACTTTTAAATTTAAATTATCATTTGAAACGCACGCACACACCAACAGTCCCATAGTCAGTGATTTGAATGTTTATGGCTCTTTAAGTAGCTTTGATTACTTTTATTATAATTTATTGTTAAATTATTGTTCTTAACGTTAGCCCGCTAACGCTCCTGCTAGCTAACGTTAATTCGAATTCCTAACGTGTGCGTTGTGTGTAGATATATGTAAACTTGAATTCCTACACTGACATTACCTCTGCTCTCCACAGCTGAGTCACTGGTTATTTGTTTTTTCTTTTTATTTGATATATTTTATGACCCGGCCTAAGTTCATAAAATATCATCTACTTTGTAGATTAGCTACTGTGCAGAAGCTAAAGCCGCACAACCTTCGAGTAGGACGCGCCTGCCAGACTTCTCGCGTGGTTTGGCGTAGACTCGCATTGTCTCGCTTTTGGCGACGCCTCCCGTGGTGATGGCGAGAATACGAAGTGAAGGGATCGCGAGAATACAAAGTGAAGGGATCACGAGAACACAACGTAAAGGCATCGCGAGAATACAACGTAAAGGTATCGCGAGAATACGGGAACTTCACCGAACTTTCCAAACACAAGGAGGGCTCAGGGCAGTTCCAACAGTTGAGCGCAGCGATATTGAACACTATGTTTGGATCGAAGCGGGACATATTATATTGCATTTTGATGTACTTTAACAATGAAAAGCAGTTTAAAACTTTCAAAACATTGATGTGAGTTCATAAATGCACTGAAGAAGGTTGTAATAAAGTGTTAGGTGTTTAGAAGTGTGGTATTGACAGCGCAACCCTGTTGAATGAATATTTCCCTTAATACTGTTGATGCAAAGCATATAAAGTAATATCGATATAACTATATGGAACTGCTGATTGATGGTTATATTACTATTATAATTATTATTAAATCATATTGTTGACAATAGGCCAACACATGACAGCCATTTTGAATTCAAGACCATGTTCATCTTCTCCAGCAAGCCCTGGTGGTCCGTGACGGAGAGAAGAACTGCATTAACGCTGTGGAGGTGGTGGTGGGAGACCTGGTGGAGGTCAAGGGTGGAGACAGGATCCCTGCTGACCTGCGTATCGTCTCTGCTCACGGCTGCAAGGTGAGGGGGGAGAGGTGGAGAGAGAGGAGGGAGAGAGGGAGTGGAGCGTGGGAGAGAGAGGGGGAGAAGGAGTAGGGGAGAGAGGGAGGGGGTTAGGAGAGAGAGATGGAGGGAGGTGGGAGAGCGAGGAAGAGAGAAGAGGATAGAGAGACAGTGGGTGAGAGAGAGAGGGACATTGAGAGAGAGGGATGGGGAGAGAGAATTTGAGCGAGAGATCGCCATGGTGAAATATGAAACGTCATTCACTTTATTTACTGGGGACAAGAAATGGACGTCACATTATACACATTATAAGTAATGGACACTAATAGGAACAAGATAATCTACAGAGATGCAAGGCCTTTTACATTTGTACTGACTTTGATATATACTATCTCATTCAGAGCAGCACGGCACCAACTCACTCCACCTCAAACACCGACCTGTTTACTCTATTCTAACGGCAGTGTTTGTTTTGGAAACTTTTAGCGAATGCCTGATCGCAAATCTGCTCACACATGCTGTTGGGGCAATGAAATGAGAATCAGTCAGACACCAACCTATTTTGGGTTTCTTGTTAGCTATTTCTTTATATCTGTCAGGAGGTAGGCAAGGCAAGGCAACTTTATTCATCCAGCACTTTTCAGACACGACGCAGACTCAAAGTGCTTCATATAGAAACATCGTCATACAATAAAAAATGCATTGTAGAAAGTGCAGTGTATTGAAGGTTAAGCCGAAAGCTAAAGCAAACATAAAAGTCTTCAGCCTTGTTTTAAAGAGGTCACAGTTAAATCCTCAGGGAGATTATTCCAGCGATTTGTTGCATAGTAACTAAATCCTGCTTTCCCATGTTTCGTGTTTACTCTAGGGATAATTAACTGAGGTCTTCTTAGATGATCTAATTGGTCTAAAAGGCTTATGTAGAGGAGACGTAGGGTTGCTAGTTTGTGCCTTACACGGTTGAATCGGTGTGTGAACGGTCGTAGGTCACTTTGGATAAAAGCGTCTGTTAAACACCCTAAATCTCTCTGTTTGCCTCCATTTTGTTTTTATCACAAAAGGTGGACAACTCTTCCTTGACCGGAGAGTCTGAGCCCCAGTCGCGCACCCCAGACTTCTCCAACGACAATCCTCTAGAGACCAAGAACATTGCCTTCTTCTCCACCAACTGTGTCGAAGGTAGGAGGAGGGAAATCAGCAACGGGAAAAGAACTGCAGAAATCGATATGAAATGGGGGGGGGGGAATTCTCGATGACACATCGTAGACACACGTGCGGATGTCTCTGCACTTCCTCCACCAGAAACTCTTCAATTTGGTCCATTCTATCTTCCATCTTCTCAAAAAAGCGTACACACAGCCAACAGCCCCAAACACTTGAAAAATTGCGCTGTTTGGGGAAAAAGTGGTTTTGCCCGGAAATGACGTAGCTAGCGGACCAGTCACAGCCCTTGCTGCTGCGTTGCCTTGACGCAAGGTTACACTTTTTGGGAGGCGCACGTTAGGCCCTTGCGGTGGACGCAAGGAGGATCCGCAAGGACGTAACGGGTCTGTAAACCCCCTTGCGTTTCGTCAACGTGGAACCATAACTTTACCTTAACACCTCTCTCTCTCTCTCTCTCTCTCTCTCTCTCTCTCTCTCTCTCTCTCCCTCATCCTCTCCCAGGCACCGCCCGTGGCATCGTGATCAACACCGGCGACCGGACCGTGATGGGCCGTATCGCCTGTCTCGCCTCCTCCCTCGACGGCGGGAAGACGCCCATCGCCAAGGAGATCGAGCACTTCATCCACATCATCACGGGTGTGGCCGTGTTCCTGGGCGTGAGCTTCTTCATCCTCTCCCTCTGCCTGGGGTACGGCTGGCTGGAGGCCGTCATCTTCCTCATCGGCATCATCGTCGCTAACGTCCCCGAGGGACTTCTGGCTACCGTTACGGTGGGTTTGTGCGGAGATGGAGGGAGGTTGGGGGGAGGGAGGGTGGGAGAAAGAGGAGGAGGGAGGTAGAGAGAGGGGGGGAGAGCGGAAGAGAGGAGACAGAGAGAGAGGGGCAGGGTGGGAGGGGGGGAGAGAGATGAATGGAGGGGGGAGGGTGGGTGCGGAGGGAGAGAGGGGGAGAGAGAGAGAGAGAGGGAGGGTGGGAGAGAGAGAGCATTGGAGGGAGGTAAGCTAGGGGCGAGAGAGAGATGGAGGGATGGAGAGAGAAAGAGGGAGGGAGGGAGTGGGGAGAGAGAGTGGGAGGAAAAAACGGAGGGATGGAAGGGGGAGAAGAAAGAGGAGAGAGAGACAGCGGGGGAGAGAAGGGAGGGGGGAGTGAGAAGGAGGGAAAGATGGAGAGTAAAACTCAAACCTGAGTTGTGACAGAATATCTAGCCATTAGCTAAACGTCCACTCTCCCTCCCTCCCCTAGGTATGCCTCACCCTGACCGCCAAGCGCATGGCCAAGAAGAACTGCCTGGTGAAGAACCTTGAGGCTGTGGAGACCCTGGGCTCCACCTCCACCATCTGCTCCGACAAGACCGGCACCCTGACCCAGAACCGGATGACCGTGGCCCACATGTGGTTCGACAACCAGATCCACGAGGCGGACACCACCGAGAACCAGAGCGGCACCTCCTTCGACCGCAGCTCCGCGTCTTGGGCTGCCCTGGCCCGCATCGCCGGACTGTGTAACCGCGCGGTCTTCCTGGCGGAGCAGTCCAACGTCCCCATCCTGAAGGTAGGGTTTGTGAGATTCATCAAGGTTTAATAGTGGTTTCTTCTTTTTGTGGTCAAACGTTCTCCTAGTTAATATAATCAAGTTGAAACGTTAAGAATGAATACAAATTTAGGTAGATGTTTTTCATACATGAAAGGTTTTTTGTATTGTATGTTTATGTCTCGAATTTTGATCGTCATTTCGATTTTTGGGTCAAACGATCTCCAAACTAATATAATCGAGTTTAAAAAGAGTATTTTTATTTAATTCATTAAATGTTTCATAGAGATTGCAGAACACTTATTGCAGAACAGAACACATATATATAGAAATTTAACAAATATATCACGTTTTCAAACTCAAATATAAACGTTTGAATAATCGGGATTTCAACTTTGAAAATAATCGTGGTCATGATATTTTCCATAACCGAGCAGCCCTGCCTGAACGTAACTCCACCGCCGTTTATGCAATATTAAACAAACAATAACCGTGGAGCACGCTTTTGTTTGCGGAGACAAACCCGCTAAGCTTCGCGCTCTGACGCACCCCTTTTGAAACCACCACAAAAAGATTGTGAATGATTCATCGCTGAAAGGAGATTTGGTTGCAGGGTGAGCAGCTGGGTAAATCGGAGGATGATTATGAATAAAAGGCATGCATGTGAGGGGTGTGAGCTGATCTGTCAGGTGATAGGGGTACATCACGCACTGATGATAGCATCATGTCAACATCACGAACACTGTTGACTCCAGGCTATGACTACGACTCCTCTTCGTCCCCTGTGAGACGTAAGGCTTCAATGAGCACTCTCCATTGCATTCGGGTCCTGGCAGCATAAAGTGCCTCTCTCATCTGTTGTAGCTCTTGTGCCACAGTTCTGCACCGGGTGGTTTTCGGCCTCCAAGGTCTTTTCTTTTGCCTGGTGGCAATCCATCTTAAGGCGACTTTTGTGATGCATCCTCAACACATAGTCCTAGCCATCTCAGGCTTCTGTTCGTAGTCGACTTGGTAATGCTCCGGGTTCCCGTTTTCATGTACAGGTCATTGTTGGAGATCGTATGAGGCCAAAAGATCTGGCCTATTCGTCTGAGACATCCATTATGGAACACTTCCATTCTCCTCAGTCCAGGCTGAGTCCGATAAATAGTTATTCCTGGACGCTCTTTGTTAAGATGATGTTGTTCATGGGCGTCCCAGTTTCACCAGGTAGAGCAGGTACCATTACGGCCCAGTCCTTACTGCAGCGACCAGGGTTTGATTCTTGCCCTGGTCCTTTGCTGCCTGTCCTCCCTTAACTCTCACATACCTTCCTGGCATACTTAAGCAATAATCACACGACAGGGAGTGCTGTTGTGCTGAATATCATCACAGCTGTGATTCAGCCGTAGGTACGAGGCTGTTTTTCGATTGCCGAAGATAATCACAGCCTTGCTGATATTCAGTAAAACAGCACGATCTCGAGTATGAAATTGCTTTTATACAACAGTTCTATCAGCACCTTTTATTAGCTAACAGTAATAAGCAACAACAGATTATGATTTTTTTTTGTTCATTTAATGATTTATTTTGCTCCACCAACACAAATAGATCCGCGACTGGTACTGAACTGTTGCCAAGCAACATATAAACACACAAGATGATTAATAACATTAACGGTTATTAGAACACCTGTAAAGCGGAGTGATACATGTATAGTTATAAGTCCCAGTTCTGTTATACTCTATTTCAGTATTCATGGAATGCCTCTTGTCCAATCAAATTACTTGGTCGGAACCTACAATAAAAAGGATAAAACCTTCAAAAAGAAATCGTAAAAACAAAGGTGTTGTTGTTCTTGGTTTTAGTTGCACGGATTAGTTCGATAAAGTGTGCAAGGGCACCAAAGCGAGTCGTCTGGTGCTGGCGTCAAAGAGTTGGAATGCGGCCCGGTACTCACATCCAAATTGGATTCAAATCCCGTCTGTTCATGATTTCTTTGGGCGTAAACAAACGAGAGAGAAAGAGTTGGAAAGAGATGTACAATTATAATTGATAATATCATAACATTTGTGTTGTATAGGATAGGGCCAGATGGTGCCTTCGAGTGGGGAGCATGTTTGAAGTTCTGGGAGATTTAGAAAGACGTTTATCCTCGTTAAAAACATGGATCAAAGCATCTGCACTAATAAGGAAATAAATCCTGCACTAAATACGCCGTCCTTTGTCTTTGTTTACAGAGCGTTGCCAGTTTGAGCTGAAGAAGCTCTGAAGCTTTGACAAAGCAGAATTTGAATTTGTCCCTCCTTGCTTCTGGAACTCTCTCCCACTATCCATCCGTATTATAGAGTCTCTCTCCACCTTTAAAAACTCTATCAAACTCACCTGTTCAGACCGGCCTAGCCCACTTAACTCCACCCACCAGCCAATTTAGGCAAGGCAACTTTTTTAATGCAGCACTTTTCATACACGGGGCAGACTCAAAGTGCTTTACATTGAAACATAGTCAGATACTAAAATGAAATAATTAAATAAAATAGATGAGTAAAAGAAAGCAAAGTTAGGGTTAGGGTTAATGAAAATGTTGCGTTGTTTATCTTTACTTTAATTTTTCGTGTTTTTAAATTGTATTTGCTTGTCTTAACTGTAAGGCAACCTTTTATTGTTTTGAAAGGCACCCTGAAATAATAATAATATTTTTTTAATAATAAACTTGATTTGAAGGCGTCTTTCTCGGCGCTCAACGTCATTTTACAAAGGTACACAAAAGTCATTAAAAAGAAACAAGATAAAGAGAAAAAATAATAATAATTGCAAAACAATAGTAGGAGACTGAGTAATTGGCATCAGGTGGAATAATAAAAATCTAATGTATTATTATTATTACTATTTGTGAATTTTTGAATTCATTGCGATTTACCCACTGATTCCAAATGTGTGTGTCCTGTGTTTGCCCTCAGAGAGACGTGGCCGGAGATGCCTCCGAGTCCGCCTTGCTGAAGTGTATCGAGCTGTGCTGTGGCTCCGTGAAGGGCATGAGGGAGAAGTACACCAAGCTCTGCGAGATCCCCTTCAACTCCACCAACAAGTACCAGGTAACGTGTGTTTCGAAGTTTAGTTTTGGAGGCGCACGTCAGGCCCTTGTGGTGGTCGTAAGGAGGGTCCGTAAGGAGGGTCCACAAGGACGTAATGGGTACATAAAGACCCTTGCGTTGCGTCGACCTGGAACCCTAACTGAGCCTTGAGAATAAGTGATTCCTGCTCACCACTGACCCCTTCTGGTGGGTGTAAATGAAGAGTTGTGTCACGCTTTTAAAGGGACTCATGTAAGAATCAGTGATTCCTGCTCACTACTGATCCCCTCTGTCAGGTGAAGGGAAGAGCTGTGTTCCACTTTTAAAGGGACACATGTAAGAATCAGTGATTCCTGCTCACCACTGACCCCTTCTGGCAGGTGAAGTGAAGTGCAGCCTGTTGGTTGAAACGGTAACAATCAGATAGATAGACACCATGTTACATATAGAATTAGAGTTAAAAACAAGTAAAATATGTGTAAAAGTACAAAATGCAAATAATATATACGCAGGACAATAATAAACGAGAAGAATAGTATACAAGCCAATATTTACATGCTTAAACAGTGCATAAAAACAGTGTAAGAAAACACTGTATGAAACAGCCAAGTTAACATGCGTATTTGATATGCAGTGTTATGTTATGTTATGAACTAATGTTAAGTTACAATCATGAATACATTTAGTCATCAAAAACATCAAACATCAAAAACATCAACGCAATGGCGAGCATCAGCAAAGGTGTTTTTAACAGTTCATTCACATCCTGCTCCTTTTCTAACTGATCAAGCAGATCAAACAACAAACCGGCTCAATCCTCTAACAAGAACCCCCCTCCCTCTCTCTCCCTCCCTCTCTCTCTCTCTCTCCACCCCGACGCCCCTCAGCTCTCCATCCATAAGAACACCACCCCCGGCGAGACCAAGTCCATCCTGGTGATGAAGGGCGCCCCGGAGAGGATCCTGGACCGCTGCTCCACCATCCTGATCCAGGGCAAGGAGCAGCCCCTCGACGAGGAGATGAAGGAGTCCTTCCAGAACGCCTACGAAGAGCTGGGAGGCCTCGGAGAGAGAGTGCTGGGTAAGGGTTTGATGCATCGCTACAGTACTACTACTGATAATGCTAAAGGCTCCCACAGTGAGGACCTTCATGCGAAAAATAAATAATTAATAATGTGACACTGAAGTTGTTGATGGACGATAGAACTACAATGAATTCCCGGTCTAGGCACCAGTTTGAATCAACAATTAAAGGAACTCTCAAGAACTTATGAAAGTCAAATCACTGGTTTAATATATATATATTTTTTTATTTATTTGTATGAATAAATATTTTACCGTGGATTTGTTGTTGTATAGTTAAAATATTTATGAATTAAATTAAGAAATGACATGAAATGAAATTGTTTGGAATGACATGTCAATTACTAATTCAATTCATAAATGGTCCTAAATATAATAAACACAATGTCTTCCCCTTTAGTTTTCTGTGATATACCTACCCATAACACGCTTGGTTTTAAATCTTCGACGTATGAGCATCCAAACCAGCTCAACACAAACATGTTTTTCCCCCACCTCCTCCAGGCTTCTGCCATTACAACCTTCCCGACGATCAGTTCCCAGAGGGGTTCTCCTTCGACACGGAGGAGGTGAACTTCCCCACGGAGAAGCTGTGCTTCGTAGGCCTCATGTCCATGATCGACCCCCCCAGAGCCGCCGTCCCCGACGCTGTGGGCAAGTGCAGGAGCGCTGGCATCAAGGTAACGAGACTCTTGAGTTTTAAAGGAACGATACCTCCTCGCTCAGAAGAGATTCTTGTGTTCTTGGACCGCAGTGACGTAAATTTTGAGATGTTTCTCTTTTTGGATGATCGTTATGTGACACATTTTCTTTGTATCGTACATTTCTAACCTCTTTAATCTCAAATCTCTTGAGATTAAAATCCCTTTTCAAGAGAGACCTGGCCAAGATGGCCGCATGGAACAGACAATACATCCACGTTTCATACAAACAAAATGCACAATTTACACACAATTAAAAGACAGTTTTGGATTTAAATTAGAGAATTATACACAGCTACATGGTCCAATACGTCCACATAATAAGTCCTTAAGTAAAGATCAAATTAGATTTGTGTTGATAGTTTTGAGTCTTGGTTACCTATTAGTAATTAGTAGACGCTCCATAATTAGTAGGTGATTTTATCCGAAGGGATTTAGGATAAGGGTGTTTATGAATGGAGCTAAACTTTATTTAAGTAAGATTAACAATTATCGGAATCATAGTCTGACCATTGCCCAATTCTTCTCAGGTAATCATGGTTACCGGTGATCACCCAATCACAGCCAAGGCCATCGCTAAGGGCGTCGGCATCATCTCCGAGGGCAACGAGACCGTTGAGGACATCGCCGCTCGCCTGAATGTCCCGGTCGCCGAAGTCAACCCCAGGTACGTGGACAATAAATCGATGCCTTACGTTATACGTCATTTCGTCTAATCATAGAAGGATCAAGCAGTTTTTCCGATCGATCGTCGACCGTGTTTGAACTCAAAAGTCTCATATTATACCACCAGGTGTGAGTGTGATCAAGCCGTTTGAAACTCTGCCTCTTCCTGTGTTTAAGTGACATCACAAGTGGTCGGCCCACCTAGATGTGTGCTGGATAGATCAGTCTACCAGCCTTTCCAGTTGACCGTAGCAAACGTTGCTCATCTATCCAGCATACACCTAGACGGACACGAACATCTATAGTAACACGGAAATAAACGTCAAAGTAACTTAACGATCAACTAAAATACAAAACGTCTCGACCTTTATGTTGCTTCGGTCCAAGAACGCATTAATCTCTTTATGCGAGGAGGAATCAGAGCGATCCATGAAGTAAGATAACCTGCTAAATTACCTAAACGGAAACGGAAATGTAAGTGAACATCGTCCCATCAAACGGTGTCTCCTCGCCACCATTACTGTCAGAAGCTCAGGAGCTAGTGCGGGTTGATTTGTAACCTGAAGGTTGCTAGTTGGATCCTCGGCTTCTCTTCCTCCCTGATCGAGATGCCTCACCCTGACTGCTCCTTACGAGCTGGCTGGCGCCCTGAGGGGTCGACTCCACCGTCGGTGTGTGAATGAGTGTGTGAACCGTTGTACATCGCTTTGGATAAAAATGTAAATGTCTCAGCGCCCCGTGTTTTCGTTCCCCCTCTCCAGAGACGCCAAGGCCTGTGTGATCCACGGCGGAGAGCTAAAGGATATGTCCAGCGAACAGCTGGATGAAATCCTGATGCACCACACCGAGATCGTGTTCGCCCGGACCTCGCCCCAGCAGAAGCTGATTATTGTGGAGGGCTGCCAGAGACAGGTGAGTCCCATATACCCCCAGATGTGGGTGTGTGGGTGTGTGGTTGGGTGGGTGGGTGTACGCTTTTATCCAAAGCGACTTACAACAGACAGACAGAAAGAGAGACAGGGAACCCAGAGTCAAACAGGTGAGCACCGACAGATAGAGAGACATGCAGAGAAAGGAAATCCAGAACCGAGAATCCAGGGAAAGATGACGACCCAGCCTTCTTTCAGTACTTTGTTAAACAGCTCAGCACAGACGGACAGAGAGCCTGACTGACAGACAGAGAGCCTGACTGACAGACAGAGAGCCTGACTGACAGACAGAGAGCCTGACTGACAGACAGAGAGCCTGACAGACAGACAGAGAGCCTGACAGACAGACAGAGAGCCTGACTGACAGACAGAGAGCCTGACAGACAGACAGAGAGTCTGACTGACAGACAGAGAGACAGACAGGGAACCCAGAATCCAGCGAAAGACAGGGAAAATGTACATTTACATGTAGGGCATTCAGCAGACGCTTTTATCAAAAGCAACTTGGATGAAAGATTTGTCAGAAGAAAGAGAAATTTGGCAACTTTTTGATCAAAGCTGACAAGCTGACAGCTCACCCTTGAGCAAGCTGCTCAGGATGACATCCTTCTGAAAGATCTTGTCACCTTGGAACACAAAGGTTGGAATCCCAATGCTCAATGCTCAACATCTAAAACCTTCCCCAAACCCTGCAGGGAGCCATCGTCGCGGTAACTGGTGACGGAGTCAACGACTCCCCGGCCCTGAAGAAGGCCGACATCGGCGTTGCCATGGGGATCGCCGGCTCTGACGTCTCCAAACAGGCGGCCGACATGATCCTCCTGGACGACAACTTCGCCTCCATCGTCACCGGGGTGGAAGAGGGTGAGTGGGAACAGAATGAATGTGGCTCAGGAGGTACCAAGTAAGAGCAACGTGTTCTGTTGTCTAGTTTGGTGTTTGGTTTGTAAACTTGTCTCGAGACTTGTAATTTCTCCTCATGACACGCTCTTTACCCAATTGACTGACGGCTCCATCCCGCCTACAGGTCGTCTGATCTTCGACAATCTCAAGAAGTCCATCGCCTACACCCTGACCAGCAACATCCCCGAGATCTCGCCCTTCCTCCTCTTCATCATCGCCAACATCCCCCTGCCCCTGGGCACGGTCACCATCCTCTGCATTGACCTGGGAACAGACATGGTGAGCGAGACCATCGGCCGATCGAAGGGTGATCAAATACAACCCAGTTCCACAGGGTTGAACACGATCGAGCCATAATAATAGATAATAGATGATCGACTTTAATTGTCAATATGCAGTAGATCCATAAAACGAAATTTGCCTATGCAGGCTCTAAAACAATGCTCACAAACACTCACACTATAAAAAGTATACAATTCTGAATAAAATCCAGACACATTTTAAGAAAACAGCCATGACGATAGTTTCAGTCTCTGTATACATGTGAACTGTATAATCAGGAGTTCAATATGTTAACATTAGACACACTCACACACTAAAATAGAATAATACTTCAATAAAAGTATTTCCCTCTGTATCTATTTAATTATAGATAATATTGTGTGTTAATATAGTGTGTAGTGTATATCTTGGGTGGTGTTTGTAGGTTTAATTTTGGTATGAACTTACCTCTGACTTCCCTATTAAACCACCATTCTTACAAACTTTACTTTTTTGTATTCACTACTCCTGTCCAGCCTATTATTTAACTATACTCTGCTTATATTGCACTATATGACGATCATATAGCACAAACCACACCTTAACCGCTATTTTGCACTACTGTTTAGATCTCCAACCACATTTTGTTGTCTCTGTACAAGGCTCTGTACAGTGACAATGAAGTTGAATCTGAATCTAAATCTGAATCTGATCCCTCCCTCCCCAGGTTCCAGCCATCTCCCTGGCCTACGAGGCGGCAGAGAGTGACATCATGAAGAGACAGCCCCGAAACCCCAAGACAGACAAACTGGTCAACGAGAGGCTCATCAGCATCGCCTACGGACAGATAGGTAAACACTTTACTACACCTGGGAATTCTGATGACTTTTCCCGATTTTTTTTCTTTTATTTTGTATCCGCCTACATCCAAATCTGTAAAAGTTTTCGTCAGTTTACTGGTCTTGGGTCAGGGGCGCTTACTGCTATGCTAACTGCTATGTTGCTATGCTATGCTAACGATAGAATGAAGAAGAACTACGTCCTATGCTCAGTGTAGTGCTAGGGCCAACCCTCTAGTTACCAAAGCCATGATTACCCATGCCTTAGAACCACACCTAGGAACCCTAGTTCCCCAAGTCTATCTTCCTCTGGTTGAGGTAACCAGTAACACCAGTCCCACCACTGTGAGAATATGCCTCTCTTAAACTGGTGCTGTTTAATCTGTGAACCATGCTTAAAGTCAGTCACCTCCCTGTCAGTGGCTGCAGGCTCTAGTCACTGTTTGGGCCAAGGTCGATCTGACCAGTGGCATGTCGCCCCCTAGAGGTACATCTGGGGTATTGCAGTCAGTGCAAAGACACATGAAAAACTCACGCCAGTTGAGTTTCTGAAATACAGCTCTTGTCTAAAACACAAAAATACATTGTTTTATATATTAATGGAATATGCATAAATGAAGTCAATTAATTAGTAAATTACACAATAGGTCGAAAAAAGTGTCCAACTTGGGACATGGGCGCTAAGTGCTATGCTAAGTGCTATGTTACTATGCTATGTTATTGAATGTATTTAAATTATGTCAATTAATCAATGACAAATTAACAACTAACAAATGTGTTTCTTTGGTATTTGCTAGGTATAATGCAGGCGATTAATAGGGAATACTTTAAGCATAATGCATAAATGAAGTAAATTAATCAATTAACTATCCGCCAATTAACACATGTCTCTTCTGTATCTTCCAGGTATGATGCAGGCTGTCGCTGGCTTCTTCACCTACTTTGTGATCCTGGCTGAGAACGGCTTCCTGCCCATGGACCTGCTGGGAATCAGGGTCTACTGGGACGACAAGATGGTCAACGACCTGGAAGACAGCTACGGCCAGCAATGGGTCAGTAAGGCTAGGCTAACCGCTAGGCTAATGGATGTGTTGCGATATGTGCACTGTGCTAGGCTAATGATAGGTCAAAAAAGAAGAGGGACTTGGGTCAGTGCGACTATGCTACTTGCATTACTTAGCATCGCATTAGCATTGATGCTAATTAAAATACCCTTTTGCCAGCTCAGTCTACTGGTTGACTAGAAAAAGCCAACCGAAAAATTTGAATGTTCACAACGTTGCAAATGATTCAAAATGCCTCTCCTAACGATTCCTTTTTTCGTTTTTCTTCTGAACAGACGTACGAACGCAGAAAGATCGTAGAGTTTACTTGCCACACGGCGTTCTTTGCCAGTATCGTGGTGGTCCAGTGGGCTGATCTCATCATCTGCAAGACCAGAAGAAACAGCATCTTACAGCAGGGGATGAAGTGAGTAGAGCTACCACCGGGAACTTTATTAGTAAAATCTCAGGTACAGTCTCAAAGGGATAAGAAGTGTTCATGACGCCCCCCCCCCCCCCCATTACACTAGCCCCCCAGAGAGCAGGAATATACTCTCTTAATGAGGAGGAAGAGATCTTGTGTTTGTTTGTGTGTGTGTGTGTTTGTGTGTTTGATAACTAGGGTAAGACGCTACACAACTAAGTACTATAACTAAGCACGAAATACAAGAAGTCTGTACTTTAAGTGCAAGGACGTAAAACACACAATAAGTGTGTAAATTAAGTGCCAGGACGTACAAACACACAATAAGTAGGAGGGGTGGGAGAGGGGTGGATATGCAGTATGTATGTTGTGTGTGCATAGTCAGGACCGTAGTGTAACTTGTGTACTGTGCCTGGAATGTTGTGTGTGCATCGTTGTGACATGTATCGTCTGGTTACCATAGGAACCGCATCCTGATCTTCGGACTGTTCGAGGAGACTGCCCTGGCTGTCTTCCTGTCCTACTGCCCCGGGATGGACGTAGCACTGAGAATGTACCCCCTCAAGTGAGTACCACGCACACAAACACACACATACACGCACACACAAAGATACACACGCACACAAACAGATCAGCCACACACACAGAAACACACATATATATATATATATATATATATATATATATATATATATATATATATATATATATATATATATACACACAAACAGATAAAGATACACATACACACAGACAGATACAAACACAGATACACAAACACAGACACACACCCACCATCCATTCCATCTCATTCTCATATCCCTCCATCATGTCCTCACACTCTCTCTCCCCTCTCTCCCCCAGACCCTCATGGTGGTTCTGCGCCTTCCCCTACTCCCTCCTCATCTTCGTTTATGATGAAGGCAGAAGATACATCCTCAGACGAAACCCAGGAGGTAAGTCTCACCGTGACACACTCCGACAGGAAGTAGGATTGGGTGTTTCTTCACAGTCCTGCGTTCAGAAACACACACTGGTTTTTAAACGTTTTTTATTGGTCACATAAAAAATAACATTTTACATACAAAAGGGGTTATCACTCTGTCATTGTGGAAATTACTGGAACCTAAGTAAGTAATCGATAATAGTCATTTAAAAACAGACCTCCCTTAATGAGGTGGTGCTATAAAAACAGTCATTAAAAATAAACGGTATATAAATATGTGCCTAGAAAATTCAGCAAATAAAAACGTTCATTGATTTACTTTGCAAGTCATTCTGGGATTTTTTTTTTGCCGCTATGGAGGTGCAATAGGTCTTAAATTGTGTTCATAATGGTCTTAAATTGAACTTCAATTTCTACCACCACTCGAACTGTTCATGCGCTTCCCAACATCAACCAGTGTGTGTGGTGGTGGTGTTGTTTAGGTGTGTGTGTGTGTGTGTGTGTGTGTGTGTGTGTGTGTGTGTGTGTGTGTGTGTGTGTGTGTGTGTGTGTGTGTGTGTGTGTGTGTGTGTGTGTGTGTGTGGTGTTTAGGTGGTTGTGTGTGTGTGTCTGATGGTGTGTCCGTGTGTGTACATGCGGAGGGTTGTGTGTGTGTAAGTGTGAGTGTGGGTGTTATTCGGGTGCATGGGCATTAGCTCATGGTGCTCACACAGGCTAATCCGGTCGGAGCCGGCTTCCTCTCAGATCACTGGGCTGTGGCACATGTTACCCCTAGGGGATCGGAAGTCGCAACATCCCCTACCCACTGAGCTGTATACAAAGTGTGTGTGTGCATGTGTGTGTGTGTGTGTCGGTGTGTGAATGTGTGTGTGATGGTGCATACAGTGTATTCAAAAAACATACTTACATCGTCAAAAACAACGATATCTTACTTTCTGGTGCGCGTCATTGTAATTATAATTTGAACAGTGATTTTATGCTACCTTTACTATGATTAAACATTATATCATAGTATTACATTATTTATCATTATTATTTCTATCCATATAATTCTATCCAATATTTTTTTCATAACCATATTGCTTCTTACAAGCTTACCTTAGACTTTGGGATACATTTGTGATTCAATTATTTATTTTATTCGTACTACCTACTTAACTGAGTTTTTTAAGTATTAATAAAACAACGTTCTCCTTTAACCTGTTTGTCTAATTGTTCTTCTTTGTTTGTTTCCTTCCAGGCTGGGTGGAACAG
Source organism: Gadus chalcogrammus (assembly GCF_026213295.1). NCBI lineage: Eukaryota > Metazoa > Chordata > Actinopteri > Gadiformes > Gadidae > Gadus > Gadus chalcogrammus. The sequence goes on from NC_079418.1 coordinate 7,579,064, forward strand.
GAGACTTACTACTAAGTCCCCACAACATGTTGCCGTACCGAGGAGAGGAACAAGTACTGCATTATTTTTGCTACTGCTGTGTTACAAATCTGTTCCAAACTGTTCCATCACCAGCAGCACACACACACACACACACGTGCAAACGCACACCTAAAACACACACACAAGACAATACTGTTTGTAGATGCGTGAATAACGTCTTTTTCATGTGATTGTGGTTGTTAATAAAAACGGTATTGCTTCTAATATTTGACTGCCTCTTGAGAATGAATTTTGTGGTCTTTATTTTAATTTATTTTTGGGTGGTATTCTGATCCGATCAGAGATGCTGAGAGAGAGAGAGAGCGAGAGAGAGAGAGAGAGAGTGAGAGAGAGAGAGAGAGAGAGAGAGAGAGAGAGAGAGATCGATCCACCTTTTTACATATACAATTAGGGCGTTTAGCAGCCGCTTTTTATCCACCTCGACACTGAACTAGCAACCTTCCGGGGAGCAGTTATGGTGGGGTGCCTTGCTCAGGGTCACCTTGAGATAGATGGAGAGAGGATGAAAGATGGAGAGAGAATAAGAGAGAAAGAGGAAGAGAGAGATGGAGAGAGAGGTGTGTGTGAGGAAACTCATCCATGTATATCCTGGGAGTGTATTTTTTGCTTATGTGTTTGTGTGTCTGTCTATCTGAAGTACCTGTGTGTGTGTCCCCTTTGTGCTGACCACTGATTGGTTAACGAGCAACAGGTGTGCAGCCTCCCCAAGCCCCAGAGTCCAATCAGACTCAGACCAGGGGCCTCATGTACTAAGACTTGCGTGGATTTCATACTGAAACTTTGCGTACGCCAAAACCCAGAAACTGTCTTACGCACAAATAAATTCAGATGTATCAAAGTGTGCGAACGCATGGATCCAAGCACGTTTCTTTTGTACATCTCGATCAACGTGGAATTTAGCGCACATGCCGAGGTGCCAAACTCCTCCCTGTCCACGCCCTCATTTAAATATGCAATTTCATTTAAATAGGCCACTGGACCTGAGATTCACCTCTTAATCCGATCACCTGGCACCATGAACAGAGGCAAAAAACGAAACTTCACGGAGTCTGAGCTCGAGATTTTGCTCCACGAGGTAGAAATGCGCAAGCATATGCTATTGGAACCCTGTCAACAGGGATAAATGCAAAACAAAAGAGAAGTGAGTGGCAGTGTGTTTGCGAGGCCGTCAATGCAGTGGGGTCTCAGCAGCGCACACACTCTGAAATTAATAAAAAGTGGTCAGACCTCAAGGTGGAGGTGAAGCGGAGGGTTTCTGCCCACCGCCGAAGCGTGACCGCAACAGGTGGGGGGACGGGAGTGGGGGAACTCTCCCCCAGTCATAAATGCTGTAATTATACTGGTCATACAATTGGCTGCTTGCAATACACATAAGTCGTGCGTAAAGATGCCAGGATATTAAAGACTTTGACTCGTGTTTATTAACTTAAATTTTTTATTTTTGAATAGACAAGCAAGGAGAGGGCACGGATTGCTCCGTCGGCCCCGGCGTCTCCAGCGCCCTTCGGATTTGACCATTTGCGATGTCCTCTAACAACGCTAACGCAGCCATTTTTAAAACAATTTTCTTCATCCATTGCGCATGCTTTTATAGCCACCCATATAATTGCAATGTGTGTTAATTGTTCATTAGTGTGTCTCTGATGTGCAAATCACTGTCATTGTTTTCACCTTTTTTCCCAGTTTCCCAGCGTCACCTCTAAGTGTCGCCAAAGGAACAATAGCTGTAGAAACGTGCGTACGACAGCTCTGGAGCTGGCGTGGGGACCGCACATTTTTACGGTCATTTCACGTTTTGTACATCTGAACGTGAGCGTGGAAAAGGACGTACGCCACGTTTTTGTGCGTACGCAACCTTAGTACATGAGGCCCCAGGTGAGGAGGGTTCGCTCTTCAGTCAGTCAGTTTAAAAGAGAGAGAGAGATTGATAGAGAAAAAAAGAGAGAGGCAGGGAGAGACCAAGAGAGAGGGGGATAGACCAAGAGAGAGAGGGAGAGATATTAGTATAATATCTGATGTATATATATTTAGGTCAGTGCTGCATGCAGGGCTCAACTATTGTTCTTCATGAGATTTATTCTTTCTTTCTTTCTTTATTATTCTCTACAAACTTTGGGACCTATCTCCTTCCTCAATTTTTCACCCAGAGACTCAATTCAAATTTTAGAATTTGACAAAAGAGCTTAGAATCGCGTTCTTCTTTTCAGATTTCTTTAATATTTTATACTTTTTAAGACATTCTATATTAAAAATATGATCTTTTTTTAATCAATGGGAGGACGGCGGAGCCGCATGACGTAACTAAATCAATTTTCAACCGTTTATCTTTGTTCAAACCATTTAACAAATCGACACACTTGCATCTTTAATAATATCTCAACGGAATTTCGATATCATTTAGGGCGTATTCACACCAGGAAAGTCCTTAGTTCGATCTTTTTGGTCCGGACCACAACGCAAAGTTTATTTTTTGGTTTGGTGTGGTTCCTTTCACATTGCAATTTTTTCGCAACAGTCCGAGAATCTGTCATCAATGCACGTGTGTGCAAATTTCATTCAATCATTGGACAAGACGGTCGGGGGCGGGGTAACACGGGGTAAGGCATTAAAAAAAAAGTAAACAAACAATGTGATTATGGAGATTCAGCGTGCTGCCCTCGTTGTGCTTATACTGATTGGTTTCATGCAGTTACAAACATTTGCAGTACTTTTGGAGCATCATTTTATGATGTTATGCTATCCGCGGACCACTCGAACGCCTTCTCACTCTTCCTTGTACTGAATGTATTAAATGCATCAGAATTTTTACAAGTGTTCTCCAACATACATTATATGTTGGCGTCTGCCCAAATATCCAAAAGACATTTCGTCTCCTTTTCGCTCCATGTTGAGCCACGACTCATTTTTAACGGGTCTGATAACGTGATGCCGGTCTGATAACGTGACGTTGATCTTTGAATTAACCGTGCTAATCAAACAATATAAATGAATAAACAATGGGAGTCTGTTGCGTCCAATAAGGCATATTATTTTTAGAACTGTGTCGGACCGAGCGCGGTCGTATTCACACCTCAAGCGAACCGCACCATTGTTCATTTGGAAGCGAACCTCTCCGGCTGGGTCTCGGACCGGCTGTTTGGTATGGAAAGCCTAGAAGGCCACATTCCGGCTCTAGATTGGCGCGGTAAAAGGGCTAAACCGCACGGAAACCTTTTGCAGGAATTCCGTACGAATTCCGTACGGAAACCATACGGATTCCGTAAGGTTTTTGCATACCTAATAGCCGCGGCTATTAGTTCTATTTCATGTAGGCTACGCCGTCTAGGCTTCGCCTTATGGGCTTGTCCCGTGTGCGCGCACTGAAAAATGTCAACTATGCACCAATCAACGTGGGCACCGCCCACATTCCCACGGCACCGTGTATATAAGGCGGCGCAAACCGCCGCCCATCCTCCCTTTTCTTTCAGCGATTTGTACTGATCAACGAAAACAAAGATATGACTTCCAACAATAAGATGACCGGTGGCAGCGGCGTGGGCAAGGCCACGGATCAACGGCCCTTTTCAGGGCCACTGGAGAGCGCTCCTGTAAGAGTTGGCGGGCCCTTTTCAGGGGGGCCACCATGATCCAGAGGCCATATGGCTCTCTCACACCACTGTTCCGGAACAAGAGCTGCCCAGCCTCGTCCAGGGCCCATTAGCTCCGGATGGACTATTTGGGGCCCGGTTCTCGGAGGTGCTCGCTCACCAGCAGTCCGTCCGTGAGAATCGTTCCCGGTTCGGGGCGATTCCATGGGCTCCTCCCACCAGCAGGGCGGGAGGAAGCGGGGTCCAGGCCGGTTCCAGCGCTCCAGGGGGCCGCCTCCGCCGCCAACCCCGATGCCGCAGCAGCAGTCGCAGCAGCAGCAGCAGCAGCAACAGCAGCAGCAACAGCAGCACCGCTGGGCCAGAAGTTCCGTAAACTTGCTCCCACTTTTTGTTATCCAAACAATAAGGAAAAGAAAGACCGTTCGACAGAACGGCAGTACATACTCCCTAAAGAGCAATATTCCTTTAGATTACCTCTTTCCCCCCCTCAGCCAGATGGCTGTAGGGTGGCGGCCGGACGGCGTTTTTACATAACCTCTGGTTCACCTGCTTCTAAGAAGCGGCGTCCCTATGAGCTTCGTGGGCGGGCTGGAGACTCATCAAACGAGCCCGTGGATACGGACGCTTGTCCTAGTTTCCCACATTATCCCCTCTACCTCCCTTCTACAGTCTGTGGAAGGTGAGAAGACGGGTCTGCTCACTGTGGTTACAGCCAGCGGACAACGCACGGTCATGACTCATGAGTGCTACGGCTAGACGGCTCATTGCCTGTTCAGCGGACACGAGCGCAGCGTCTAGACAGCTCGCTGTTTGCACAGCGACTAGCTCTGTGACGTCTACCACGCTCGATGAGCCTCCTCCCTTTCATGGGATGCCCCTCTTGGTCCACTCCAAACACTGTGTGGAGGCGGTAGGGGCCGAGGAATACGGGTTATTCCTGGACAGCGTTCTTCAGCTGTCAGCTCGCCCTCTCTCCGACTGCTATGCGTGTCGGCTAGAGCAGTGCGTTCTACCACCGTGGTTGGACAACACGTTGAGATGGGGTCATTCCATACAGTTCAAGCGCCGTCCCCCTCCCTTTATGGGGTTGGTGGAGACCAGGCTACGAGATCCGGCGTCAAGCACGGCTCTGGCAGCAGAGGTGGCCCGTCTCTTGGAGAAGGGGGCCATCACTGTCCCCCCCCCCCACGAGTCACATCGAGGGTTTTACTCCCGGTACTTCCTGGTTTCCAAGAAGTCAGGGGAGATGAGACCTATTCTGGATCTTCGCGTGTTGAACAGATTCGTTGCCGCGAGGAAATTCAGAATGCTCACTATCAGAGCGCTGCTCCGATGTGTGAGGGAGGGCGACTGGTTCACATCCCTGGATCTCAAGGATGCTTACTTCCACGTCCCTGTTCGGCAGGCGCACAGGAAGTTTCTCTGTTTTGCCTTTATGGGGGTGGCGTACACACCTTCTCGAAGTGTGTGGAGACGGCGTTGGCACCGCTCAGGCGTCAGGGAAAGAGGGTCCTCTTCTACCTCGACGACCTACTTATTCTGAGCAACTCAGAGGAAGCTGCGAGAAGGGACACCATGACGGTGATAAACCATCTCTCTTTCCAGGGTTTTGCCATCAACTGGGAGAAGAGCTTCGCGCTCCCCGGCCGGCAGATAGTCTACTTGGGGCTTTGCCTAGACTCAGCCACCATGACAGCGATGCTCTCGCCTCCTCGGCGAGACGCCATCCTGTTGGCCCTCTCCCGCTTTCGCATTCTCAGAAACGTGACCGCGCTGTCCACCATGCGCCTGTTAGGGCTGATGGCAGCCGCCCATCCCGTGGTTCCCCTGGGTCTGCTCTTTATAATAATAATAATAATTTGTATTTGAGGGCGCCTTTCATAGCACTCAAGGTCACCTTACAGGGCATTGTTTAAAAAATAAATAAATAAAATAAAAATAAAATCAACAATCATAAAAAACAAGAACAAATAAATAAAGAACAAGATACATTGAAACAATTTACACAAGCGGGGTGAAATGGATGGGAGACAATGAAATAGATTGAAAATGTCAGTTTAAAAAGATGTGTTTTTAGACGGGACTTAAAAGTGGAGAGAGTGTCAGAGTTACGGATGTCAGGTGGGAGGGTGTTCCAGAGGTGGGGGGCAGATCGGCTGAATGCCCTGGACCCCATGGTGACCAGGCGGGCGGGTGGTACAGTGAGTTGAATGGAAGAGGAGGACCGGAGAGTGCGGGTGGGTGTGTTGGTGTGCAGGAGTTCACAAATGTATGGAGGGGCGAGGTTGTGGAGGGCCTTGAAGGTGAGGAGCAGAATCTTGAAATGGATGCGGGTTTTGACCGGGAGCCAGTGAAGCTGCTGAAGGACAGGAGTGATGTGATTAATGGAGGGGGTTCTGGTGATGATGCGAGCGGCAGAGTTCTGGACCAGTTGAAGCTTACGGATGGACTTGAGGGGGATACCAAAGAGGAGGGAGTTACAGTAATAGATGCGGGAAGTGACCAGGGTGTGAACAAGGATGGCTGTGCTATGGGATGTGAGGGATGAGCGGAGGCGGTTGATGTTGCATAGATGGTAATAATATGGTAATTCATGCAGAGACTCCAGCGGTGGTTTGCCAACGGTTGGACCCCGTGTGACACAAGCTCAGGGTCCTCCTCCTACCCCGTTCAGTGTCACCAGACCTGGAATATTGGGGAAAACCCCCCACCCTTCTCAGGGGTTTTCCCCTGGGCAGAGTGACGTCCTACGTAGTGGTCTTCACGGACGCCTCGTTGACGGGTTGGGGAGGAACGTGCCTCTCACTCGGTGGGAGGCGAGTGGCGCACGCCCCCTACAGTCCACATAAATGTGCTGGAACTCGTCGCTGTGAGGAAAGTGCTGTTGCATTTCTTTCACCTGGTGCGTGGCCGCCACGTTCTGATCAGGACAGACAGTGTGTCGGCGGCGGCGTACATAAACAAAAAGGGAGGAGTGCGCTCCTCTGCTCTCCACCAAAAGGCGGTCGAGCTCTGGGTTTGGGCTCATCAGTATCTCCTCAGTCTGAGAGCCCTGCATATCGCGGGCGCCCAGAACTTCGGGCGGACCTCATGTCTCACGGCAGTCCCCGCCGCGACGAGTGGCGGTTGCATCCCGACATTGTCAGACTGGTCTGGCAGAGGTTCGGGACGGCTCAGGTGGACCTGTTGCAGGGAGAACACACACTGCAGGTGGTGGTTCTCTCTCAACCCTCGGGATCTTCCCCCGTTGGGGGTGGATGCGTTGGCTCACACACCTTGGCCGCGGGTTCTCTTGTATGTGTTTCCTCCGCTCCAGCTGATCCTTCCTCTTCTGGAACGGGTCAGACAGGAGAGATTGTCCCTGATTATAGTGGCTCCGGAGAACCGCTCAGCTCTGTGGTTTCCAGAGCTGGCGGCGCTCTCACGGACGGCGCCTTGGCCGGTACCGTTCAGACCGGATGCGCTTTCACAGGACCATGGGACGGTGCACCAACCGCATGATGTATCGGGACGGTTGTTGGTCTGGCTCCTGAGAGGTTGATCCTGCAGGGCAAAGGTTTGCCTTCAGCGGTTATCAACACTATCCGGGGTGCTCGTGCGCCTTCTACTTCTTCCCTCTATGCAGCAAAGTGATGCGCTTTCTCTGATTGGTATGACAGGAACCACGCTGTCCCATCCCATTGCGAGGTGGGAAGCGTGCTTGCGTTTCTACAGCACTTATTGGAGAAGGGCTTTTTCCACTATCATGGTATATGCGGCAGCTGTTTCGGCTGGCCATGTGGTCTGTGATGGTGGACCGATCTTCAGCCATCCACTGGTCAAGAGGTTCTTGCGTGGGTTCTAGACGGGTTAGGCCTGTATCGTGCGTGCTTACACCACGCTGGGATCTCCCCACCGTGTTGCGCAGGTTGTCCAGGGACCCTTTCGAGCCTCTGTCTCAGGCCCCTTTGGATGCCCTGTCCTTTAAAACGGTGCTCTTATTGGCTTTGGTTTCTGCCAAGCGGGCCTGTGAGCTGACCGCTCTGTCTGTCAGCCCGAGCTGCTTGTTGCTTAACAAGGACAGCTCTTCCCTAAGAACATTAATAGTTCTTTCCGGTTGAGAGATATTGTGCTAAAGGCTTTTCACCCCCCGCCTCATTCTGGTGAGGCGGAGGCGGAGTTGCATCTCCTGTGCCCTGTGCGGGCGCTGGCTATGTACGTGAATCGCTCGGCCGCGTTCCGCTCCACACAACAGTTGTTTGTGTGTTATAGCGATGCTCTCTCCAAACAGCGGTTTTCTCGGTGGATATGTGAGGGTGTTTGCTTAGCCTACGCTCGGCAAGGCTTGGCGCCACCGTTGGGCGTGAAAGCTCACTCGACACAGGGCGTGGCCGCTTCAACGGCTCTACTCAGAGTCATTTGCGCGGCTGCGTCTTGGTCTTCCCCCGGCCCCTTTGTTCGTTTCTACATGTTAGACACGTCCAGGGGCTCACTCGGCAACTCTGTGTTGGAGTCCGGTGCCCCTTCTACGGCTTAAGAATGAAGGCATGTTCTTTTAAGCGGCGTCGTTGAAATTCCTCTCGCCGGATGGCGAGTTGGACTTGACTGCCAGTACTTCTCTCCCGCCGTTTTTCAAATGAAAAGCGGAGTAGAGGAGTTCCTATTGGCTCGCCGATTGACGAGTTGGTTTTGTCAGCCAGTATGGCACTCCCGCCATTTTTTTATTTTTTTTTTAAGTAAGAAACGGACGAGAGAAGCTCCTTATTGGAGAGTCGAACTCCGTAGCTCCGCCCCCGGTGGTAGCGGACCTAGTTTTTCCCTTCACTTTTCATGGATTCCATGAAGGACGGATTGGGGCCGGAGTCTTTGCAGACTCACTTTTTTCTCTTGATCATCGCCTTGCTTGATCTAGGAGGAATTCGTTTTTCATTAAGCTGTTGTGTTTTGCACATCCTCGGCTTTTTTGAGTCTTATGTGCCCTGGTGACTTAAGTTTCTTGACCGGGGTCCAGCAGCAGTACATTGATTGGGCTCCGCTCGCAGCTTCACCTTAGCCGATAAGGCGAAGCCTAGACAGCGTAGCCTACATGAAATAGAACGGTAGTTATATTATAACTCTAGTTCTATGATTGTAGGCTTAGCCGTCTAGTTTCCCACCTGCTGTACCCTCCAAATGCTGAAAGGATAGCGTGGAGGATGGGCGGCGGTTTGCGCCGCATTATATACACACTGCCGTGGGAATGTGGGCGGTGCCCACGTTGATTGGTGCATAGTTGAAAATGTTCAGTGCGCGAGAGCACGCGCATGGGACAAGCCCATAAGGCGAAGACTAGACGGCTACGCCTACAATCATAGAACTAGAGTTATAATATCATAACTATCGTTATGCACTCCGGCTATTAGGTATGCAGAACGAGCCTCTCCCTCTTTTTTGCTTGACCACTAAGTTTGAAGGCTGTCTAACCAATCAGTGAAGAGAAATACCAGACTAAAGTAATGCATTGTCGAAAGCTGCAGTGCCTGCCATGTTTCGCCGTAACATAAAGCTGTGTTTTCTTTACTAGTTTCACAACAATGTAATGACACTCTTGTGTCAGTGTTATATTTAAATATGTTAGGCTATAATTGTGATGGCAGTGTGCGAAATAGCCGTCAATATTCGGGGGTGTCCACATCCCCCGATTGTTGCGTGTCCCCCGATCTAAATGTTCTCAATATGCAGTAGTAGGCCATGACATTACAGTATTATATATATAATATATATTCCGTTGCGTGGCTGTCCTGGGAGAGCCGTACGCATTTAAAAAACACCTGTAATCAGCGTGACTATGACTTTCCCAGCCGATCCAGGGGGGCTCTTCAATCAATTATTTAGGAGGATTATCTACCGTCATCCTCCAGTTTATGGCAAACATCTGGAGATAAGTCGGTTTAATAAATACCCAAGTGAAATGCAAGTAGGTACCTCCAAATTGCACTTATTGTACAGTACTTCAGTAAGGGCATTTACAATCCATCACTAAAGATTTTATTCTGATTCAGCGGATTTAATATTTATTTGTATAATCTTCACCACTCGCAGCAATGAAATGTTAATTTATCATCATTGGAAATCAGTATTCTGATTCAGCAGATTTAATATTTATTTGTATAATCTTCACAACTCACAGCAATGAAATGTTAATTTATCATGGGAAATAGCATATAAACAAGCTTCATAAAAATTCATTTCTAAGCAGTAGGCCTACTACATAGGGGAGGGGGGGGGGGGGAGCACAAAATTAGGCCACGCCAAAGGTACTCCCACAGGAGGTTATTCCTTCCTCCATGGCCTGCTTAAATCCATGGTATACCGGATACACTAGTAGCTAGAGGACCAGGGAACAGGTATTGATCGTGGGGAAAAGGGCCGGTCCATCCTCCTCATGAAGGAATTACAGCCGGGGATGGATGGGAAAACCCACAGCAGGAATCCTCTTGAGGCCCGTGGCAAACGCCAAAACCGCCCCCAGGGTGAGACTCGTATCTCCATCTGTTAGTACATAAGAGATAACTTGTAAGGACGACCGCACGTGAACGTTAACAGGAATTTTACACTGCCAGACATGTGCCAATCTTTCGTCGTCCTTAGTTAAGATAAGATAAGATATACTTTATTCATCTCAGCAGAGAAATGTAGGTTATGTTTTATGTTGGTTTATGTTGCATTTCTCAGATCACAATAGAAATTTTCAAAAGTCCTTGTTTAACCCTAAGTGTGCACTAATAAATCAATGCGTCATCCTTCCAAAAAATATATAAAATGTGTTATGCTGGTTCTGTCACAATCTAGCCATTGGTTCACTATAATTCCCTATGCAGTGCTGTATTTACAGGTATGCCTAGGTTCACAAATCAAATAGTTATTATTTTTCATTTGTGCATTTATTCATTCATGCAGAGCTGTAAACAGTCTAGTATTTTTCCTTTGTGTATTGTGACCCATTATTGTTTGTGAAGACTGAACTTATATCCATTCATGATAATATCACCCGTTACCAGTTACTAATGTTGAAACAGTTGAACATTGTTGTTTTTTCAGCATTCTACAGCTTTCCTAGTATTTTGTGGTCCCCTGTTTTGAATTGTGTTGCTGGCATCAAATTCAGAATAAGCATATATTAACAAAGAACAATTAGATAGATAAGGAAAATCATTCAATATAATGCCTTTGTATTTTTTCCAACTTGAATGTGTCAAAAAGGCCAAAATAATCTATTTTCGATACGTTTTACATAGCGTTCTAACTTTTAGGGAATCTGGGTTGTAGGTAGAAACACTTCCTTACCCTCCACCTCGATCAGCCAGTCCCTCCAAAATATAAGGGTCCTGGCCTCCTTCCTCCTCCGATTGGAGCTCGGCTCTGACAGCTAGGAGGTCTGGAATGTGGACTCCAGGTGTGTCCATGAAGACCCCTTTGAGCACCTCATGGTGTATCCTCAAAAGGGCTAGAATACCAAAGGTCTCCAACCCTTCTTTGAATCTGTAAAATCAATGAGATAATAGATCAGAGAAAATATAAGGGGATAGAATATCCAAGTCTCTTGCTCTGAAGCCCGTTCTAGCCTACTCCATTGTACATAATGTGAAGATAAAAATCTATTAGACAAGGAATCCTTTCAATTAATTGAAATTTAGATTATTTTGGAACACATGATAACTTTTCACTCTAACAAAAAGGTCTCAGTCCATTAAATAGTCAATTCCCAGCTCCACTTACTGATTGAGAGCAGTTGACATAAAAGTAAAATGGAGGGCTGCCCCCAGCAGCTTATCCCTATGCGGGAGGCTCCGCACAGAGGAGAAGGAGCCCATGAGGGAGAGCTCGTCTGTGGCCTCCTCCATAGCCTCCCTCGCACCTTCCACATGTGTGGCATCTGCAATCTAATATCATACATTAGGAACAATAATCATTATTTGGGATTTCCAAGCACTTTCATGGCACAAATTATCTTCCAACAGTAAAGAATGCATTGACATATGTGTATGACATAAATCATATATTGAAATTCAACATCAGTACACTATAGAGCACACCACACAGTATCTTGACGCAAAAATACTTCTCCAAAAAGTGGTTTCAATCAACATTAACCCTTTACTTGCCTTTCGGAGCTTGATCCTCAAATTGTAATCTGTCACCTCTTCCAAAGTGGCAGGAAGAGGGGACAGATTACAAACCTGTCTGTACAGGGGCTCCGATAGAAATCGGGGAGAGACCTGCCCCTGCACAAAGCAGAGGGCAATCATCTTCCCCACCAGCCTGTACTGTCCTGTCTGCAATGCTGAGATATGGGGAAAAGCACAAGGTTATTAAAGTTTGTTGCTGATTTTAAATGCATGTTAAATACTCTAAATTGCAACGCCCAATACCGTAAATTAAATTCAAAGCTTACCAACACTGTTCAGGGCCAGGGTTTTGTTGCTGTTGCCCTCAGGACCTTCAAAAATACAATTGTTCTGCATTTGGTGGATGAGTAGGGTACAGAACTCTCTGGTCGGTCCCCCCTCATCCACTGCTCCTTCTGGCACCCCATCGCCATCGACGAACACCACGTCCAACTTTAAGTAGGGGTCAAAACTGGACCTGTTGAAGGCCCTAGCTGTGCATTCAAACTCCTCCCCCCTTAAAGCATTCACCCGGCTTCCCTGACCAAATTGCAGTACAAGGTCCTGCAGCGGCAGAAGGATGCCCTTCACATCCAGAGGTCTGGAGAAATAAAGAATTACAGGTCAGGTTTTTATCAAATCTATATCACCAGATATGCCTTACAGCAGTGTTTCTCAGACCTCTCCTGGAGTACCACTTATCCTGTTAGTCATTTGAACTATCCCTGATTATCAGCTGTGTAGATGCAGGGAGAGAGCTACATTGTACAGGATAAGCAGTCCTCCAGGACAGGATTAAAGAACACTACTTAAAATTAGGGGTGCAACGGATCACAAAACTCACGGTTCGGATCGTGTCACGGTTTTTGAGTCACGGGTCGGATCATTTTCGGATCAACAACAACAAAAAAGATAACAAGACAAATGTGACTTTAAATACAATCTTCAAATGTGTAAAACAAAATAGAGTGAAAAATGAGGTAATAATCCTGCTTCCTTTAAGCATAGTCAATATTTAAAATTATTCCTTCTTTTTAACTTGGATAGTAAATAATCCCTAACCCTGGATTTACAACTTTAAATTCAGGATGTCTGCATTGCCTGGGGAGAGTTTAGAGTCTACACTCTCCAAAGGCAATGCAGACATCCTCATCTTCTTTTTCATCAAGTATGGTAGCGAAATACAGTTTCTGTCGTGTTTTATTTGGCATTTGGTAAATCCATTGATTTCGTTTGGAAGACTCATTGCTCATTGCAGGGGGGATTGGTTGTAGTCTTTTTGCTCGGTTCTAGCCCTACTGTTGATACGGAGAACCGAGCGAAAAGACTACAACCAAACATAAACATGTCCGCTTCCGGTTCCCGTTTCAATGGGAACCAGTAAAGACAACACAGCTTTATGTTACTGCGAAACATGGCAGGCACTGAAGCTCTCGACAATGCATTACTTTAGTCTGGTATTTATCTTCACTGATTGGTTTAAACAGCCTTCAAACTTAGGGGTCAAGCAAAAAAGAGGGAGGGCCTCGTTCTGCATACCTGATAGCCGGAGCGCATAACTAACAGGTACTACACTATTAGGTATGCAAAAACCATACGGGATTCCGTACGGAATTCCTGCCAAACCGTTTCCGTGCGGTTTAGGCCTTTTACCGCGCCAATCTAGAGCCGGATTGTGGCCTTCTTGGCTTTCCATAGTTTGGTCCGCACCAGAGTTCGAAGGTTTGTATTAACATCAGCCCAAAAGGTCCGCACCAGCGATTATTTTGGTTTGGTTCGAACCAAACTAGGCAGGTGTGAATACGCCCTTAAACTTTCTTCAGAATCACAGTTTTAGTTTCAAATCGTTTATCTGTTTCTTTGAAGAGGTCTGCCCATTCTGACACTCGATCATATACTTCTTAAGACATCGCAACTCAATAATTGTTCAACCGTTTGCCTTCGTTCAAACCATTTAACAAATCGACACACTTGTATCTTCAATAATATCTAAACGGAATTTCGATATAATTTAAACTTTATTCAGAATCACAGTTTTAGTTTCATACCGGCTTCGTTTTCAGTTGGTCTCATTGATTTACGTTGAGCTGGAGCGTGAGGACGTTCAGCAGTGATGCCAGATTGGGCAGGTTTTCCCGCCAGATTTGGCTACTTTTGGAGGACGTTCAGGCAGCGTTGGTAGATTGGACGGTTCTTCCCGCTCTATTGGGCTACCTTTAATTACGCACCGGCTCGCTATTCTCTTAAAGACACACACACACACACACACACACAAACACACACACACACACACACACACACACACACACACACACACACACACACACACACACACACACACACATACACGTTTTTGCTACATCATGAGGACCTCAATTTAGTCCTGACTGGGTGGTGCCCGATGGGGACACCGCTTTCTAAATGAGATACAGGCTTGGTTTTAACTCACAATTGTTTGTAGATTTTTTTAATTCCCAAAACTCAAGTCTAGTATCAAATTTTCTCAAATTTAGAAAGCTTACTTTTTGTCAGGTTTTTTTATCCCCGTGGGGACGCTCCCATTGTGTCTTATCTCAAACAACCACCAGGTGGCACTGTCAAGGGCGGACCAGGGTCCCTTAATGAGGCACGCGATTTCACTGTCCAATGAAATCGCCTTTGTAGCCCCCATCCGTCAACTGACGAAGGTAGTGTGCACTGCGCATCCATAGGAACACAAGACTGGTGGGCCATCGGTGTTTACATCAAAAGCTAGATTTATCACACAGCATACACCGTATGGGTCACGTTGATTGAGTTGAAAGTTGATAGATTGAGAGACAAAGTGTAGATATTCAGAGATAAATATCTGGTGTTGGATGTTTTGTGTGTTTATTCAAATTCGATGAGAAAACGTTTTTATTCAAAGTATTATTGAAAGTTTGCAATGACTGATGTTTGTTTGCTTATGTCTGTACATTGCAAACTTGCAATGAAGCTTTGAAAAAAAAGTTATGCATCATAATATTAATTTACTGATTATTGGTCAACATAATAGCAGATTTGAGGGAAAATTAAGCTTTTTCAGATAATGTAGGAAATTACATCACAATAAGAAAATATACCAATATATTGGTATGTTTGCAGGCACTGGCGAAACCATTTCTATTGCAGAGGCGTCTGTTTTCCTTAAATCAATTGTTAATAGTCATTTGACCAACACATTCAAACAATCTTTACCGCCCCAAGCCAGCATTTCCTGAGAGAAACAACAGGGGTGGGGAGGGGCATGGTCACGGTGGGGACCATAAAAGTCAGGATCTGTGTGATATAGCAGTTATTACTGAGACTGGGTGGAAATATTACATACTCTGTAGAGATGAAATTACTCAATTTAAATTAAAAAGGTGAATATAAATAGAAAAATAAACAAACAGAATCACGTTCTTAGTATTACCAATGCCTTATTTTAGAGAAAACAGCCGAGGTGGGGTAACAGCAGATTCACGGTGGGGACTGTAAAAGTCAGGATATGTGTAATGTCAGTTGAGACCCCGTTTGTGACTGAGACCCCGTTTGTCCCCAATACACTTTTGTGTTTCTGGGGGTGGTCACGGTAGTTACGAGAGAAGACAAAAAGTTACGAGAGAAACACACATTAACTGTTTGTTATCTCATAAGCGGATTGGTGCCGGCTCCTTTTGACCTTTTGACCCCAGACTTCTAGAACGTATGAAAATATCTTCCCGGTGGCGTAACGGGGCAAACAAGGTGTCCTTTGACATCTACGTTTCGAGGCGATTGCAACAGTGCCACACATGATCATATTTGAATATGTTTCGGGGTAGTAATTAGCTGTCGATTTTGGAGGCCTTTATCAATAATGACCAGCTATAGATTTGCTTCCCGGTGGAGATTTTTTACAAATTACATGTTATTTAGCATCTACACGTTGAGCTGACTCCAATGAGATCAAGCTCGCCCTCTTGCCACACCGAGATCATGTCGTAGACCATAGGTGTACCATGTAAAATACATGTAAAATACATGTTACAATTTGCTAGAGTGTCATCCTTGGTGTCATTGGACTCAGCTCAACGTGTAGATGCTAAATAACATGTCATTTGTCAAAAATCTCCATCGGGAAGCAAATATATAGCTGGTCATTATTGATAAAGGCCTCCAAAATCGACAGCTAATTACTACCCCGAAACATATTCAAATATGATCATGTGTGGCACTGTTGCAATCGCCTCGAAACGTAGATGTCAAAGGACACCTTGTTTGCCCCGTTACACCTCCGGGAAGATATTTAGATACGTTCTAGAAGTTTGGGGTCAAAAGGTCAAAAGGAGCCGGCACCAATCCGCTTATGAGATAACAAACAGTTAATGTGTGTTTCTCTCGTAACTTTTTGTCATTATTAAAGAGAGGCCTGATTCTCAGATATGCATGTTGGATGGCTACGATGTAGGTCTGGGAAGAACTTCAGGCTAAAATCTTGCAGCAGCAGTCCAGGTGCACGGGGGGAGGGGGCGAGGGGCCCTCCAGCCCTCCCCTTGATCGGCGATCAATTAAGGTTGAGCTGAAGGCAGAAATGCACCACAGTATTCTCCAATGCTGAACTCTGACTCACAGGCCCAGTCCAGTGTTACAAATACATAAATTGTATATATAGATTTAATTGTATTATATATATATGAGAGAGAGAGAGAGAGAGAGAGAGAGAGAGAGAGAGAGAGAGAGAGAGAGAGAGAGAGAGAGAGAGAGAGAGTAAATGGACTGCATTTATACATCGCTTTTCTAAACAGTGGCCACTCAAAGCATTATTGATAGTTTGCAATGACTGATGTTTGTTTGCTTTTGTTTGTACATTGCAAACTTTAAATGAAGCTTTGAAAAAAAAGTCATGCATCATAATATTAATGTACTGATTATTGGTCTACATAATAACAGATTTGAGGGAAAATTAAGCTTTTTCAGATAATGTAGGAAATTACATCACAATAAGCAAATATACCAATATATTGGTATATTTGCAGGCACTGGCGAAACCATTTCTATTGCAGAGCCGTCTGTTTTCCTTAAATCAATTGTTAATAGTCATTTGACCAACACATTCAAACAATCTTTACCGCCCCAAGCCAGCATTTCCTGAGAGAAACAACAGGGGTGGGGGAGGGGCATGGTCACGGTGGGGACCGTAAAAGTCAGGATCTGTGTGATATAGCAGTTATTACTGAGACTGGGTGGAAAGATTACATACTCTGTAGAGATGAAATTACTCAACTTAAATTAAAAAGGTGAATATAAATAGAAAAATAAACAAACAGAATCACGTTCTTAGTATTACCAATGTCTTATTTTAGAGAAAACAGCAGAGGTGGGGTGACAGCAGATTCACGGTGGGGACTGTAAAAGTCAGGATATGTGTAATGTCAGTTATTACTGTGACTGAGACCCCGTTTGTCCCCAATACACTTTTGTGTTTCTTACGTAGCCTACTTGGGTACACCCTTCCAATTGGTTATTCTAAACGGATCGATTTCAAGACAAAACACTCCTGAAGTGTTTATGAAATATAAGTATATTAATTAATAAATATTTTCCCTCCATTTTTTCGGGCGCCACGTGGCTCCCTGTGACCCTGGAGACCCCAAATCTGGCACATAGAATGTGATGGGGCCTCTATACAAGAATATGAAGCAATAGACCCCCCAAGTGTTTTATTTTTTTTAATTGGCTGTTTCAGAAACTGAAGGTTGCCAGGCCTATATACTCTGACACCCTCTGACAAAGCGGGCCAGTTGTTAAGCAAATTATTCTCTAAAAGTCGTGGAAGTCCGATTTTTTGATATTTTGATTGATGGCCTGTGATGAGCAGAACGTCGTCAGCATGGTGTTGATCGGACGAGTACTTTTCGATGGGCGGGCCTTCAAGTAATCGCCTTTTTGAAACTTCAAGTGCTTGCCATTTGCACAAAAATAGACCAAATGACTTGAAACTTGGTGTCCTAACTCTGTAGACCTATTGGAAAGGTAAGTAGCTCTACGGTGCTCGTATCGCAGCGCAACCAAAATATCCATGCACAAGACCCACTGTTGAGCAACAGAATTGGGTAGGGTCGGGTTAGGGATTGTAAATTTGGGCTTGTTTTTACAATAAAAAAGTAACCTAACATGATGGCTGACCTTTGACACTCAGGAAGGTCACGTCGGTTTGAGACTCGGCGTACTTGTCACACACCAGGTCACGATGCACATACTCAAATTTCAGCCTTCTGGGTCAAAGCGTTTATGAAATATTAAAGAAAAGCGGTTTTATAAATACACACTTCCAGAAGACCCAACCTCATGGGGACTGCAGTACCACTATGTTACCACTAGGCGCGCACAGAAAAAAGAGCAGAAAAAAATAAATACACACTTCCAGAACACCCACCTCATGGGGACTGCAGTACCACTGTGTTACCACTAGAGGCGCAGAAATATACACACACACAGATTTTTGTCAGGATTTGTCCGCATGGGGACTTTTTAGAAAACTGCATGGGCCATGTTTAAATACTGTTTAGGAGCCATTGGTGGGGCTTTGCCCGTGGGGACCTCATTTTTGGTCCCCACGGGGACATGAGTCCCCATGGGTCTGTGTGCATTCAGGTCAAAGTCCCCACGGGTATAGAGGAACAAGAACACACACACACACACACACACACACACACACACACACACACACACACACACACACACACACACACACACACACACACACACCAGCAGTGCAGGGCAATGCGTTTGACCTTTCAGATTCTTCAGTTCAATTAATTTTACATTTCTGCATTTTTAGCAATGCTTTGTGCTTTTAATTCAGATGTCACTTTATTTGTTTCCAACCATTGACATTTTCTTAAAGGTCCCATGACATGAGAATCTCACTTTATGAGGTTTTCTAACAGTTCCCCTAGCCTGCCTATGGTCCCCCAGTGGCTAAAACTTGCATTTGGTGTAAAACGTGCACTACCTGTTCTGCTCGCCTTTGAAAAAACGGAGGCTCAAGCGAGCTGATTTGGAATGTTTCTTGTAGGTTCTTTGACGTCTCTTGATTTCCACAACGAGACAGTGGGGGTTATCTGAGCCATGGTTGAGAAGGAATTGGGGGAAAGGAACTTTGGCTTTGACTCGCTGAAGTACATGAACTGTGACATGCCGCCGGTTGCCGCGAGGCACCATCGCCCGGCAGTGGGCAGCCGGCAGCAGGCAGCGCGCGGTTCAGTCTACTTCAGATTGATGTGAAAGTGGAAGAACCAGAGACGTCGCAGAACCCGACAAAGTCGTTTGTGATTCATAATATCGTCTGGAGGCGCACACAGCTTTTGGCCGTGATAATATGTATTATATGATATAGATATCTATGTATTATATTATATTATTTAGATATAGAGCTCCAGGACTGCAACGCAAGTGTTGTACACTTCCTTGTTATT